>NC_081374.1:41493097-41728097 GCF_030684315.1 Stegostoma tigrinum | reverse complement strand
CCGTTTGGTAACCTTCTGTCAACATTAGGCGACGGTCCTGCATCAAATTAAGCTGCTGGAGATGCTGGAGACTCACATGGTTGACTACAGGAACGTAATCGATGAGGCATGGGATTTGCTGCATGTGCTGTTAATGAAGCGTTTACCAGGTGTTACGGTGGGCGATGTTGGTTCTCGTCAGCAAGTAGCTGTAATCAGTAATCTCATGGTCACTCACCTGGTGTCTGAATAACTTTACCACTTTGCTCCGTAGTCAGCCAGATTCTCCCAGGCTCAATGCTTGTGTCTTCAGGTCACATCGTCAAGTGTAGCTTTGGATATTCCACTGGTCATTCTGGAATATCCTTGGGAATGCATCTGTCTTCGATGCTACAGAAATGCCCCTACAATTATATGGTAGAGGAGAGGCCTTTCAGCCAATCCAGTCAATACCACCAAAAAGATACTACTACCTACGTTAATATCACTTTCCCACACTGGGCCCAAAGCCTCAGATGTTATAACATTTAAGCTCTCATCTAAGTGCATGTTTTAAAAGATTGTGATGTTTCCCACCTCACTGTCCTTCCAGGCAGTGCATCCCAGAACCCCCACCACCTTTTTGTGAAAAAGCCTTTCCTTAAATCCCCTCCAACCCTTTCCCTTTAAAATTATGCCCCCTTGTTACTGAAACTTAACCTCTGACTGATGACCGGCAACATATGTGGGAGTTTTGCCCCAGGAGAGGCACGATCACATTGGCAGCCCTTTAATGAGATGTGGAGAATGAAACACTGACAGTGGAGACAGAGTTTGTTGAGTCTCCTTTCTTGATAGCAGTAGGTTATTGATGTTTTACTGTCATGCAGCAAGCTGTTCGAAGCACAAGCATCTAACAGTCGGCTTGATGTTATTCCATGCACGGTTTGTCAGTCGGCCAAAGGTGGTAGCTGTTTTCACCAGAGATCAATCAATGCTGCATTTAAAGATAGATTGTCTGTCATCACAGTTCCAAGCTCACAGCGACTGCTAACCACTTTCAGTGTGGTGTTGTTTACCCTGATCAAGGACAGAGATCTGACATCCGGTCCCATAACCTGGGTTTCCGTGAAGCTTATAATTTTTGTTTATTCTTTCATGGGATATCGGCATCACTGACAATGTGTCGCCCATCCTAATTGCCCCCTGGGAATATCCTCCATTGTACTAATGGATAGAAAGTTGTAGCCGCAGGAGGCAGAGCCTATGTTTCTTGTGACTGATACTTTGTCTCAGCCACAAGCACAGAGCCATCAGTGGAGTTTAGCGGTAAACTGGGTTGTATTTTTACCTTCATTTTCTGTCCAGGCAGTTGGCAGAACTTGCTGCTGAACCCAATTCTGCTCCACTAGTGGTTAAGTGTCAAATCAAAACAATATGAGCTGTTCAGGTTAACCTGCCAAACATTCATTTGGCAAGGTAGGAGACAGAAGCCAGTTTGTCTCCCACGTAGGCTTATTCTCAATAACCCATTCAGCAAGCGTGAAGGCTTTCCCTTGGAGAAAACAAAATGACGTAGTACGGTAGCTCAGTGGTTAGCACTGCTGCCTCACAGCGGCAGGGACCGGGTTCAATTTCACCCTCAGGTGACCGTTTGGAGTTTGTACATTCTCCCCGTGTCTGTGTGGGTTTCTTCCGGGTGCTCTGGTTTCCTTCCACAGTCCAAAGATATGACGGTTAGGTAGATTGGCCATGCTAGATTGCCTAACAGTGTCTGGAAATGTGTAGGTTAGTTGGACTGGCCATGGGGGAGTGCAGGGTTACAGGGTTAGGGTTGGGGGGGTAAGCCTGGCTAGGTGCTCTTCGGAGAGTTGATGTGGACCTGTTAGGCTGAATGGCCTCTTTTCCACACTGTAGGGATTCTGTTGATAAAATAATCAATCTGTTTGGACATGTTATGATGCACCTCCAAAGCAAGAGAGAGTTGAAGCCTAAACTTCTGAGCCAGAAGGTGGGATCATGTCACGACAATCCCTTAGCTTTTGTATATATTATCAACCAACCTGTTCACATAAGGATATGACACAGATTTGGAACCTGAATCTTGGCCTTCCAGCATAGACGCCACCACAGATCCAGCAAAGCCCCGAAATAATTCAACCTATTTGGATATGTTACAGTACACCTCCATAAGAGGTGAGATTTGAATCCAATCTTTCTACGCCAGAGATGAGAACACTAGCACTGGGCTATAATAGGCCCTAAATCAAAATGCTTACAACTGTAGACAACAGGATTCAAATCTAAGTGGGTAGACTCAAATGGATTTCAAATCCATCACCCTAGCCATTCAGCAATGACAATTTTAGCCAATCTGCTCAGACATGCTATTACACCTCTCTCTGTGGTTGATCAAATTTGAACTCAGATCTTTTGGACCAGAGGCAGGACCACTCCCACAACACCTCAACAGCCCTCAAGTGCCCTTACTTCTACCCAATTAGTATCAGTTGCTCTTAATCACAACCAAAGCATGCACATCTCCACATTCAACAGACTTTTGATTTTGATTTGATCTGATTTATTATTGTCACAAGTACGCAGGTACAGCAAAACGTTTAGTTTTGTGCACAGTTCAGGCACATCATACTATACAAAGTGCGTTAGGGTAATAGAACAAAGCAAAGAGTACAATGTTATGGCTGCAGGCAAGGTGCATAGACAGCGAGGTCAATGTTAAATTTGAAACTTGAGAGGTCCATTAAGAAGTTTGATAACAGCAGGGAAGAAGCTGTTCTTGCATTTTTAAGTTTTTGTATCTTCTCCCTGATGGAAGAGGTCGGAAGATATTAGAATTGGGATGACAGGGCTCTTTAATGATGCTGGCTACCTTTCCAAGGCAGTGAGGAGTATAGGCAGAGTCAATGGATGGAAGGTTGGCTTGTATGACAGACTGGGCTATATTCACAACTCTCTGTAGTGTCTTATGGTCCTGAGCTGAACAATTGTCATACCAAGCCCTGATACATCCAGGTAGAATTCCAGATCCGGACACTAAATTCACAACTTTCAGTTCTGGTAACTTGTAACCACATTATTGAAACATTCAATACAAACACTGAGATGAGTAAGATGAGGCTTTCAGGGCAGACTTGACAAAGCTCAGGGGCTGCAGTTTGGGAAACTGTTCAGTTCATCCTGCAGGGGTTAAAAGGAAGTGAGTGTCAATAGTGAAGAGTGTGAGTGCAAGTCTACTCCAGCAGAACTCAGCATTCTCCTGGGAAGTAATAATTGTATCATGGGATGCTTTCTCTTTCAGGTCATGTCATTACTGAGTGTGGAAAATCCTGAATTAGGGCCTAGTGTGAAAAATAATTGCAATCACAGTTCTGTTCAGCTGATTATGTGCTACACACCATGATTGATCATTCTTTCTCCCTATCCTAATATTCATGTTGCCAGCAGGGTCAATGACATATTGTTCTGTTAGTAGATATTCTCATTGGACTGTGGGCCTCTTAAGGGGGCAGTGCAATCATTTCACTGCTGAAATCGAAAAGATAAAGAATTACAACCAAATTCCAGCTTGATTAATGCTATCTTCATTGTTTTTAACTTGATTAAACATCTGAAATCTGATGGCAAGCAGATTGGGTAAGGATGGAAGATTTTCTCCCCAGTGAATCACAATGAGCCAGATGGATTTTTAAAAAAATACATCATAGTTGTTATGTTCATCATTACCGAGATTAGCTTTCAGTTCCAGGCTCATATGAACTCCTCCAGTTACAGTGTTGGGGGTGATTTGAACTCATATGCCAGAGTGTTTAAAAAACACAGAAATTGCTGCAGAAATTCAGCAGGTCAGAGAGAATCTGCGGAGGCCTGCTGAGTCACTCCAGCAATTTGTGTTTCACTTTCAGATCTTCAGCATCCGTAGTTCTTTGATTTATCCCGCAGTATTAGCCTGAGTCAACTGACGTTCTACCAGACTAACATCTGTCCCTAAGTATTGGCCTGCATTCTGGTCATAGAACTGAGATGCCTTGGAAAAATGACTGTAACTAATCCTCCTTACTGGTATCAGCGTACATTATTGATACCTAGTGGGGAAGAATGCCCATACAGAGACTTCAGCAGAAGAGAGGATCAGTTTTGTTGAACAGATTAGGTTTACTACATAATATTCGATCACTAGTTAATGACATCTGAACGACATAATCTACTCTTGTGAGACCTTAAAGGTAAGCACATTGTTTTAGCCTTTGATCTGTAGTTGCAGTAACAACGTTTATGTGACCGGGGCAATTCGTTTCAAGTCAATGAAGATCATAAGTCAGTAACAGCAATGCATTGAATAATAAGGGAGGATGGTTAGATTCTCTTTTGTTAGAGATGGACAGTGCCAGTTTTAAAATTATTTGCAAAAGAAGCAAATTGTGAGGTATTGAAAAGTGTCTTTTTCTTGTAGTAAGCAGTTAGGGTGATGGAGGCAGGATTCATTGAGGCATTCAAAGGGACATTAGATAATTGTCAAAATAGAACCAATGTGTGGGGTTCCGGGGAAAAGTCAGGAGACTGGTACTAAGTTAAGATGCTGACAGAGCCTGTGCAGACATGATGGGCCAAACGGTCTGCTTCAACTTCCCATCAATCGGTGAAAAAAACAGAAGAACCTTTTTATAGGTAGGAACATAAAGTTATAGAATGCAACTGATTGAAGCCAATACCATTTGGAAATAGATTGGCTTTACCAGCTGAAGGAAGGCGACCTAAAGACATATAGAGAGCCGAGCAAAATGCAGACTATTTTATGGAGCAATTTGTTCCTGAGTTGCAATTCCATGTATTTGTATGAAGGATGCCCCAGATCCACACTGATCCCAGCCGGAATAAATCAGTATGATCAATAAAATGTGATCAAAAGCATCATTATGCTTTAGTATTCACTGTGACATAAACATAAGAAGCTATAGAAGGAGTAGACTATTTGTCTGCTCAAATCTGCTCCACCGCTCAATAATGACTGATTTACTCTATCTTCCAGCTTTCCTTTTCTCTGTCTTAAATAGGAGACGTCCCCCCCCCCCAATTTTGAAAATGTTCCCACTAGATGCAGACTCCTCCATGAAGGGAAACGTCATATCAGCGTTCAACCTGTCCAGCTCTCACAGAATCTCTGATGTTTCAGTAGGGTGACCTCTCATTTTTCTAAACTCCAGTGAGGATAAACCCAACTTGCTCAAGTTTTTCTTCCTGAGTCAGCCCCTTGCAGGTTCATGGTGTTGACTTGAGTACAAAGAACAGAAGAACATATGAAATAAGAGCACCATCTGGCCTATTAAGCCTGCTCCACTATTCAATAAGATCATTCGGGAACTTATCGTAGACCCAGCTCCACAGTGCCCACCAGCCTGGCTAGCCCTCTGAAAGAAGATAAAAGCAGCTCATTGTGAAAATGAGCAAAGCTTAGCATTGAGCCACAGAGTCTAGGAAAATCTGACACTCAATCTGTTGCCTATTGTTGTGGGAAAAAAGAAAAAAGACCCCTCTTCAACCTATGGTTCTACGCAAGCAAAGACTTTTATTTGAGCACAGGCAAGGGAAAAGAACCTGGATACCCAAAGAACACCACAAGACATTGAGTTCACCACACATACTGAAAGCACATAACTTCCTGGTTTTAATACAATGTTGTACATTAGCCATTAATTATTGACCACAACATTTCAATCCATAATCTCATCATTAAACTGAATTATGCAAGCTCAGCAGATATCCCTTGTTATCTCAACTCTTAGCCTTGGCTCAACTGGTTTCAGTTCCCTTTTTCTCCTTGGAGAAATGGATAACAAATTTACTCAAATTTCTAAAGTTAATTTTATTACAACTCCTGAGCTACAGCCTATAGACTGCCCTTGGTCAATTTGTTACAACTCCTGAGCTACAGCCTATAGACTGCCCTTGGTCAATTTGTTACAACTCCTGAGCTACAGCCTATAGACTGCCCTTGGTCAAGTATCCCATTATGCTAAGAGGCGGCCCATATATCTAAAGCACTTATTTCAAGATTGTTAATTCATGTAATAGTAATGGTACTAAAATTAACCACTTCATGAATCTACTTCTCCTGTGCTGTATTACATGATAATATGATAGGAGCGGCACGGTGGCTCAGTGGTTAGCACTGCAGCCTCACAGCACCAGAGACCCAGGTTCGATTCCAGCCTCGGGTGACTGTCTGTGTGGAGATTGCACATTCTCCCCGTGTCTGTTTGGGTTTCCTTCAGGTGCTCCGGTTTCCTCCCACAGTCCAAAGGTGTGCGGGCTAGGTGGATTGGCCGTGCTAGATTGCCCGTAGTGACCAGGGATGTTTAGGTTAGGTGGGTTAGAAATGGAGTAATGCAGGAATAGGGAAATAAGTTGGGGTGAGATGCTCTTCGGAGGGGCGGTATGAACTAGTTGGGCCAAATGGACTGTTTCCACACTGTAGGGATTCTATGATCAATGAGTATTACAACTGACCTCAGCATCTTTGGATAATGGAGCAGGGACAAAGATATCAAGCATGGCTTCCACATCTGGTCGTTGTGATACATAGATCTGCAGATAAGGCTGTGTTCAGTTATAGTATACTCTGTGGTAAGATTACTTCTAATGCTATTCATGATGACACATTAAAGATTAAAATCTGGAGAATGAAACCACTGCTAACAACAATTCATTATTGGAGTCCATGCCTTCAATGCTAAGGCCCTAAGCTCTGGAATTCCTTCCCTAAATCTTCGAACCACTTTCCTTTTTAAAGATTACATTGTCAAACTCAACCTTGAATATATTCAATGACTCAGCCTCCACTGAGAAGACCCTACTACATCATTGATCAAGGCTTTGGTTATCTATCTTAATACCTGCAAAAATGACCAAATGTCAATCATCTGATAAGATTGCTGTGAAGTGCATTGGGACATTTAACTATGTTAAAGGTGTCATGCATATTGTAATTTATGCTGTTGAGCTGGGAAGCTAGTGTGAGGCTGAATAATTCTCTAACCAGAGACTGGCAGAGGCAGAGTTGTTGATTAGTTTTAAAGCAGAGTAAAGAGATTCTCTGAGTGACAAGGAAGTGAGGCAATCAGGATAGGCTGGAAAGTGGAGTTGAGACTGCAATCTGACCAGCCATGATCTTATTGAATAATGGGACAGATTCAAGAGGCCCGATACTCTGTTGTTGCTTCAACGTCAAATGCTCGTATGGTGAATGGTGGTTTTTAAAATGGGAGCTCCAGTTAAAAAAAAGGGAATGTGAAAAAGTTGCAAGATCATCGAATTTTGCTATTTTCTACTTGTTGATTGGGTGCACACTGACACTTCTTCAGTAGAATAATGCGGAATGATTTTCGGTCACGATGGTGCTGGTTTTCTTCCTGCAAGTGACACAATCTATTTGAAGTTAGGATGGGGTCAATTTTGCAGGGCATTCCCGTCCTGAACACACAAATATGAAACAAACAAAAATCAATAACCAACGGCAAGAGAGTCATGGGGGTTTACACAACAGAAAAAAAAAAGCTCTTCGGCCCATCATATCCATGCTGGCCAAAAAACAACCACCTAACAATTCTAGAATTCTAGGGAATGAGAAGATTTGGGAGCTGGGGGTATGTCTTCCAGAAAGGAACGCCCAAGTTAATAAAGCAGAACACTCACTTTCCTGGATCAGCAAGAATCCTCCAGTCCCAATCTTATAGGAGCCCCAGCAAATTGTTCAAACCTTCTGTTGTGATATTGTACACTCTTTGGGCAGCAATGGAGTTACAATTGTCCAGGAGCTCTGGAGGGAGGGATAGTACAGACTAGGAAATCAAATGGAACCTCTTTAATGAAGAAGAGAAAGGATGTATATTAATGCAGTGACCCAGATCTAAATAATGATTCAAGGCTTTACACAGACTCGAGGGCATATGCTTAAACTGGGTACAGGCCAACTTGAAAATGAAGCCCTGCTCTGAGGCAGGATTTCTGCCTGTCAAAGTGCAAGAAATTATGCACGGGAATCTCCTGGTCTTGTTGTGTCACCATGACGATGGGAGAGCAGGTCTGCCACCTACTGACAGATCACAGCCTCATCTCTATCCAGTATTCTAGGTATGAATCGAGTGGGTACATTTTGAACAACTACCAGGAGAACTGCCAAATGAGCCTACATACTGGAGCCCCAGCCTGGGTGGATAAAAAGCCTGCAAAATGGTCCTGGAATTGATTGCCATCAGGAACCTGGCCTTTCAATCATCGTTGTCTCCATGTTTGGAAGAACACCAGTGCTCCATGTGTCTCTCAGAGCTATAGAGGCAAAACTGACCAGGTCTGCAGCAGACAGAGCTACCTCTCGCTTTCTCTTTCACCGACGTCGAGCACTGAAGGGCTGGACACAAATAGAAATTGTTGGAAAAGCTCAGCAGGTCTGACAGCATCTGTGGAGAGAAAGCAGAGTTAATGTTTCAGGTTGAGCGAACCTTCATCAGAATCTTCAGTAATTTCAATTCTTGTCACTGATCGACAGCACTGGTAGTTCTTTCGCTTTTTACTGAAGGGCAGGAGACAGCTCCCCAAATTCAAACAATAAAGCAACCAACTGATCTGCATACACCCACTTGTTCCAAAGACGGCATCATTACTCCAAAAGGGAGGGGTTTTTCGGAATCATCACATTCAGATGTCTTCCTTGCTAAGTTATAGAAACACACCCACTGGTTACAATACACTTAGCTGTTCTTTCATTGCAACTTTGATTCGTTTCTTGTATAGAATCCAGTGAAGAGTCAGTATCAGCATGTTCATCTCTTCGACTTCCTGTGACGGTAACATCAATGGCTCTATATTTAAAGGGAATCTGATGGTCGGGGTAATTTCGCATGTACATGCTGTCCTGGGAAACCTCACCTGCATTTAGTAGATGCACCACTTTCAGAACTGGTGACCAGAGCAGTGGTCAAGCATTCCCACCCTGAAATGCAAACTGCACAATGGGGAAACTCAAATTAGCAATAATTAAAATCCTGAGGTGCTACATGGGTGCGTAAATCAGTTAACAAATGACACCAAGCAAAAGAGAGAGATCTGAGGCCCAAAGGCCTCATATTTAATTGAAAAGGTAGATTTTAAACAGGGCTTTAAGGGACGTGGAGGGGCAGAGAGGAAAATCTGAAATTAGGGCCAAGGGAGCTGAAGGCTTTGTCACTAATAATGAGGTGAAGAAGGTGAGAGATGCTCAGGCAGCCCTTACCCTGTATATTGACGTAACCTGGCCTGTTCTGCACCACAACCTGTTTGTGTGATTGCAAGTAAAAGATGGCTCCAATGTTCTGGCTGTCATCTACAATTATATTGAGTTCAAAGTTCCAAAACAGTTATCAACACTTCAGGGATTCACTCAAGAGTCAGACCAGTGTTCACTCATGGTATAGCCACACTCTTCCCTTGATTCATTGACACCTTGCTTCAAAATGGATTGCCATATGAAGTTCCAGACATCAATCTGCAGGCAATGGGTTTCAGCAATCAATTCTTGACAACAGATGATTGTCCTCCAGCTCAAGTAATCTGTCACCTTTAGCATCTGGTGCTAGCTCTGAAGCAATGACTTTCTGATGAGTATAAATATTTTCTATGCTGAGGTATTTCTCCTACAATGTGATATTGCGTTCTTGTGTGACCTCATGCTATAGAAAATCGCCACGGAAAATCATGTTACAGGGAAATCGCAACAGAAAATCATTATACCTGTACAGCAGAAAGTTCACATTATCCAAACAACGTCCAATATTCATTAATCACATTACAGCCAATTTATGTTGAAGAAACACGTATTATAGCAGAAATACCTGTATTGCGATAAACCGGTGAATAAAACTTTGGCTCAGTGGTTGCACTCTACCTTCTGAATTAGAAGATGCAAACCCATTCCAGAGAATTAAGCATAACATTGATGCTGTGACAGTCCAGTGCAATTCTTTTTCTATTTATGTATTACAGATGACACATTTTGTCTTCTTTAAACTGTATAATCTTTTGATTTTGTATATATTTTGAATGAAAGATTTATGACGATTCATGTGATCACTCCTCTCGATTCGCATTAGCTGCATTTTGTTACCATGTCCATAATCTTTGAATTTCTCCCAATCCTCTATCTTGGGTTTGCCTCTCTTTCTCATGGTGACATGCGCATTGTTGGCATTTGGATTCTGCAAAAGTGAGTACATGACCATTATACAGAGAAAGTACAATCATGTAGCACCTTATCATGTTTCAGACCAATTCAAAATCCTTTCCAAGCAATACGTTTTTTTGAGCTGTAATCATTATTGTTGAATACCCAATGACGGTGCCCAACTTGCAAGCAGCTCCCACAAAGAAAAACTAGCGGATAAGTAATTACTGAACCTCTGGACTTGAAAATGATATTTTACACATGTGAGGTGGATGTTGGTGCAGTTACGATATTGAAAAGACATTTGGAATCAGAAGGTTTTGGATGGATATGGGCCAGACACAAGCAGGTGAGACTAGTTTAGTTTGGGAGCCTGGTCAGCATGGACTAGTTGCACTGAAGGGTCTGTTTCCGTGCTGTATTACTCTATGGCTCTAAGTCCCATTAAATCAGCTTTAACTGCTGCTGGAGATTATAATATGCTAAGTAGCCTTTTCACTTTTTTCTTTCTGTCACTTTTATGTATCTCTTAATCTAATGCTTCCTTGTCTCTCTGTCACATTTTTCTCGTTTTGATTTGACATTCACTTAATTATTTCACTTACAATTCCTGGTTCAAAACCTGTGCAGCTCTTTAATGATTTTTCTAAGGCAGTGTTTGCTGACAACGGCAACCAGTTCTCGCTGTCTCTTCCCACTCCCTCCAGCTTCCCTCGTCGCTCCTGAGTTTCTGCCCTGCATTCCCATTCCCAACAGCTTCGCTTGTCGCTCCTGAGTTTCTGCCCTGCATTCCCATTCCCACCAGCTTCCCTTGTCGCTCCTGAGTTTCTGCCCTGCATTCCCATTCCCACCAGCTTCACTTGTCGCTCCTGAGTTTCTGCCCTGCATTCCCATTCCCACCAGCTTCCCTTGTCGCTCCTGAGTTTCTGCCCTGCATTCCCTTCCCGACCGCTGAACTCCAATTCAAAATTGTACATGCTTCCCTGAGCATACACAGTGCTGCCTTTACACATGACGTCATGCCTGAGGTCTATGTGATGATGTTAGTGGTTTGGAACTGTGCATGTGCACATTCCTGAATGAGCTCAGTGTGAAATTGCCCACAGTTGCCAGTGTCAGCAAACACTGTGTCGGAACTTACGCAGTTGTATAACAAAACAAAGAACTGTAGATGCTGGAATTCTGAAACAAAAACAGAAATTGCTGGCGAAACCCAACAGCTCTGGCAGCATCCCTGGAGAGAGAAACACAGTTAATGTTTCGAGTTCAGTGACCCTTCTTCCAAAAAATTGACTCTGCTTTCTCTACACAGATGCTGCCAGAACTGCTGAGTCTCTCCAACAATTTCTGTTACTGTTTATAACACACACCCGCTTTCCCTGATCTCGCAGGTCCCAGAAACCCTGGAGAGAGCACCATGCTGATTGAAGTCTTCCTGGTCGCAATTTGACAGGCAAATCTCCACAGAAGGGTTTGCTTTCTCTCTGTGGATGCTGTCTGACCCGCTGTGATCTCCGGCATTTTTTGTTGTCAGTTCAAAACTCCGTAGGAGCTGTATGGTAAAATGCAAATTTACCAAAGAGTGGGCACCCTTTGTCTACCACTCACAGCAACATCTTTTTAGTGTGGATCAATAGATTATTGATCACGCCCTTGCACTTCTTCAGAATAATGTCAACTCCCATGGCACAATGTTCATTTCCATTCAAATTGCAGATATGGTCAGAAAAGGTACTCACATCTCCCTCTTTTAGTCATTGATAGCTCTGTTCTCACATTAATATCAACTTGTCTGTTTATCCATGTTTGTTCTCTCCTTCCACAGAAGATCAGCTCCATCAAAACTCTCCC
Organism: Stegostoma tigrinum; assembly: GCF_030684315.1. NCBI lineage: Eukaryota > Metazoa > Chordata > Chondrichthyes > Orectolobiformes > Stegostomatidae > Stegostoma > Stegostoma tigrinum. The sequence continues at coordinate 41,716,075 of NC_081374.1, read as the reverse complement.
GAATATGAAATGCTTCCTGCCAAAGCCAAGATTCTCCAGTATTTAATGGTCTCCAGTTTTAACCAAGAAGGGATCTATGTATAAATTTCATTTCATTCCATTCTGGACTTACACGAGTAAAACAGATCACTCCAACACATGCATAGCCTGTGCTAGCAGACTTGGCTCAGATAGAGTTGATAAGTATCAGGCAAATAGGAAGCAGCAGTGGATTATTGGAAACATTAGAAGGGGGTCGATTTTCTTGCTTTAAGGCTTTTGCCACATGAAGGTAACCTGCATCCAATTGCATCTTGTATTTGGATGTTGCTGTTGGTCTGGACGCAATAATAGCATGGAGGCATTACCCTAATGCAGTTCAGTCACATCCAGAAAGACCCGGTTATGATACTGGGAATGAATCTGAACATTTCACTTATAGTATTGAAGCTGGTGCAATTCATTTGTCAGCAGTAACAGTACAAAGACAGTGTTCTGTACAGGGTCGACTACAGCAATAAATTGTACTTATAAAATGACATTAATTAGATAAAATGCACTTAAGCATTTTGGCCCAAAGAGGCTGAAAGCATGGTCACCAATAGTGGAAAAATTAGAATCAGGGAGCTCAAGGGGTCAGATTGAGATGAATGCTGATATCCAAAGGGTTAAAGAGAAGATTGCAAGTATAAAGAGGGCATCCATCGAGCACAGTGCACAGATTTGGGATGGCAAATAACATGCTGTGCATTTGACTGTTAAGTCATTCTACAGTGCATTTACAACTGGAACAATGTATACTTTGTTAGCCCATTGGGTCCTCTAATTTGTACTTATAAAAAGACAAACGTTATGTTATTGCATTAACACAGTCTATCTTATGTTTTCATGTGAATCTGACACAGAAACCGATGCTAACAGGATATATATAATACCCAGAGATGTGTTACTATCAGGAACTGAAGGTTCGCTGTTCTCCTGCAGTTTACTAAGTTCCTGTGCATGTACGTGGGTCATGTACTCAGACTGAAAACCATATTTCCAGACTTGCAGGATTTCAATTTTCTTATTCACTGCACAGTATTGTAATCATCTCTAATCTTGCCAACACATAAGCGATGTAAAACTGGTGCAGGGGACATACAATACAGAAAACACTGCAAATGCAAAAATGTACTGGATAATTAGAGAATGAACACATCTTTTTCCCACTCCAAAGTTTGCCGCTCTATAACAACAGCAGTTGAAAGGTCAATCGTCAAAACTCGAAAAAAAGTACATTGATGGACCTCGAAAGGAAGCAAAAAATTTCCGCCATTATCACTTTGCTAGCAATTTGTTTTATCCATCAAACAATTCAGATCGTTTCAGATCACTTAACTGTGAAATAGAGTCACATGTCAGTGTAATTCATTCTTAAAGCTACTGTGCTAACAGTGTAGCTTGTTTTCCTGTACCATGGGCTTAGAAGTACTTTAGGATTGTCCTGGTATCTCCAGTAATGCAGAAGTCATCTAACAGCACAGAAATTGGCTATTCTATCCATCAGTTCTTTGGCAGATTAATCAAAGCACATGCTTTGAATATAAATATCATTAGTTATAATAACATTGAAACTTGGAGAAAAAATGTTTATGACCAGATTGTGTGATTGGAGGCAGGAGACGATGTAGTGAAACTTTGAGGAGTGTATAAAACATTCATAAATCCCTTCATGTGAAATGGTTCTATCCATTCACCTGCATTCTGATTTTCATTGCGGTTGCTGGGACAAATGTAGGGAATTTCTTTGTTGTCTTCAGCATAGATTTGGGAGAGGTGTATTTAGTGAGCTCACACATGTCAAAGCCCAAGTTTTCATTATTTTAGTTGTAAGTGCAGAGTAGGAAAAGTTACAAATTTCAAAATTGCCCTAGACTGTCAGATTTTGGTTCAGTGCAACTGGGGAAAGGGTGATAGGTGGTGCCAGGGATGGTACCTCCGCAAGAGTTTGAAGGCAGTTTTTTTGCTGTGTTTAGAAATAGTTTGCCAGCTTCAGTGCTCCAGTACTTTGTCCCTGCAAAAAAAAACAAACATTCTTCTTGCTCTCACCATCACATAATCCCTGTGCCCCACACGTGCCACCTCATGCTTCCTGCTAATTCCATTGCCCTTCATGCCCTTCATGCCCTCCATGCCTGCCTACAGCCCTTCAGCCTACTCGTGACCCTTTATAGCCCCATGTCAACTTAGTGCCAGCTCGTGCCAAACAAGACCCTCCCCAAATAACACCCTTTGTCCTTACACCCTCTATGCCCAACTCACCATGTATCCAACATGAGCAGACTGCAGCACCCATGCTGAAGTGAAACAGGTTTTGAGTTCTTGAGAGTTAATGGCGAATTTACAACTTAGAAAGCACTCTCAATGAACAAAAAGTATGTACATTTCACTTTCTTCAGTGACTTAATTTAATGAGTTTGACAGTTCTGACAACTTGACAGTTCCAATGAGCTTCATAATCCTGTTGACAACTTGACAGTTCCCTTGACAGCTTGACATTACCAATGAGTTTCATTGTTTCCTTGACAACTTGACAGTTCTTTTGACAGTTTGACAGTTTCAATAGGTTTATTCACCTATTATGCACATTGATGTCTACCTTTAATAATCTCCAAAAGCACAATATCTCTCAAAGAACACCATGCCTGTCCCAAAGAGCATCTTCCCACCTCAAAGACATCCCTGGGCCATTCAAAAGAGGAACCAACGTGACACCAAAGATCTAAAGCAGCACTGGACCTTCTTCTGAAAAGTGTAAAACCCACAGTTTTGGACAGGCACATTACCTGTAACAGTGCAACAGAAACATTCAGTCTCAGAGAGCTAGTACAATTCTTCAGGAGTTGATGCACTGTAGCCAAAACAGGTATAATGGGAATGGGCCCTTGATCATGGTCAACATTGAATATTAAGGATTAGTCCAAACTTGCTGTCCATATTAACTAGTTTGTAAACTTTCATTCCATTTCTTATCCAATTGAGCAGTAAGGAAGATTCAATAAGTAACACAGTCCCGAAGAACACCAAGTCCGACGAGCTGATCTTTCCTCCAATAGCATTAAACTCATAACTACACTCATGTAAAAGCTTAGCTTAAAGGGATGAACTTTTTCACAACACACAATGTTGCATCATGGCACAGACTGTGGCCCAGTCAGGCCTGTACCTTGAAAACAATCACTTGACCTCACAACATATGGTGTTCTAGTATAAAGGTACACACCTAATCTTCAGCCATTCTTTCTGTAATGGATTCAGCGCAGTGCCTTTAGACAGTCAGCAATGTGCACAGTAAGCACATAACCCAGACTTTGTGCATAAATCTGTGATATTGCAGCCACCAATAAACTTAAAGACATGGCTATCTGCGGTATATGATGTGTGCTAAGATGTAAATAAAAAACTACAAAGCATATCAGACAACCATTTTATTACCTAATATGAAAATCACTGAAAATAAACATTGAGAATGTCGAATTCACAGCAGTGTTGGTTTGCTCATTAAAGAATAGCCAGTATCCGCTGAGTTCGGTAAGGGTGTGGGCTAATGATCCCAGAGCTTTTCCCTTTATCCGTTTTCTCATTCTTTGTACAGTGGGTTTGATCTTAAAACAGATTCAAGACACTCTGGAGTTGAGATTGGCATACTTCTAGCCAAATTCCCTTGGAGCATATGAGCCTTGCCATGCAGGCTATGACTGCTATCTCCACTTTCTTGAGGCTCCTCAGACTTAGGAGGACTCCACATTCTGTTCAAACACTCCTTATTGGTTCCTAGCAGCTGGAGCCTTACTCCAGTTCTCCTCATCTTATTCCCAGGCATTCGCTTAGGCCCCAGGCTGCTTCTGCTTCATACCCTCTGCTCTGCTCCTCCCCAGCCTGGCCATGACGGCATTCTGTGTACCTGAAATGCCAACTGAGACTTGTCCAATTCCCTTTTCCCCAAAACATCTGGTCCTTCACTGAAACCAGAATCCAGGACTCAAGGCCCGACTCACTCCCCCAAAACAAAGACTTAATTGATCTTTAGCTGGGCGTATTGAGAAGCATCACCTGATCTGGCAAGGGAATTGAATGCACATTTAACATCGCATATTTTCATAAATGTATACACCATGCTTTTTGAACAATCAGTGGATTACGTAGTGGAGTATTCAACTGTGACTGAGCCCCATGTTCATAATCGCTCTGTGACCATATGGTGTGCTCACTAGCATCCTGGCTACACTCGAATAAATGTGACTGAACGTATCAAGTGCAATGCCAGGGCTATTGGGCAGAGGTAATGACACTCAAAACATGACAAAATAGTTGCAGAGATATTATATAGAGCCCTTGCTCATTCGCATGCACCGTAACTATTGAGGTGTAGAGGTGTCAGCGCCTCTGCAGTTGGCTCATATTAAAAAAAAGCAGCTCTGGTTTAAGATCTTTGTTGAGTGGCAGGCTGCTGCCATTCAGCTTGAAGGAAAAGCTTTGAGCACCCTTCATTAGCAGTGCACAAGTGGCCTGCATTCAGCCGAGACATGCCTGATTGACAGGCTACTGCATAATTGCTGGAGCCTGATGAGAGCCACTGGCGCAGATGTTTGTGACAGCAGTCACTATCAATGACAGCTGAAGGAAAAACATGAGCAATTCGAGAGCACCATTTAACAGCGTTGCTGATCCATCCTCAATCTCTGCAGCAATGTAGTAATGTGAAAGAAGACTTCTTTTCACTGGGTTACCACTTTGAATTCTGGGCAGCGCCCCAACAGAAAACCTTCTGGATCTTGGAATGAGCGTTATACAAATTCACTAGAATGGTGTGCTGGACTTAAAAGAGTTAAATAATAAGGTCAGGTTGCACAGACTAAGCTTATACTCAACTATGTGTGGAGAGGGTTAAAGAGTGTGAAAGATACAGAATGATTTGTTTGGGTACATAAAGAGAAACTATTCCCTGTGGTGGGGGAACACAAAACAAAGGGTATGATGATAGAAGTGGCAAGTGTGTTACAGATTACCAACCATGGTGCATTAGTGGAATCAAAATATAGATTAGCTGGAGAACAGGCAGGAGGGATGAAAGACCTCTGTTTTACTTTTTCATTCTTATTTTTTTCTTTACAAATCTGTTCATTACTCCATACAATTCAGTTTTCTGCTCGGGAATGCATTCACTAGCAGAATTCTGAAAAGAATAGGCGAAACGTCATACATGTAGTTTCTAATACTCACGAGCACATCCGCCACTTAGTTTAATCACATTAACTTTGGGAACTGGGGGTGGAATTTTATAGGAGCCCGGACGATGAGGTGGAATTTGGGGCAGAATCACTTAAGAGGTCTGGCAAAGTCTATCTCATTATTGAGAGCAACTCGCTCCAACTTTTACATATGTGCCGAGCAACGAGGTGAATTTTTCACTAGGCAGCTGCAAGTTGGTCATTAAGGGGATTAGTGCTCATTGACAGCCCAATTCACCTCATTAATAAGCAGCTTCCTATTTTACCAAACACTCCAAACAAGCTGGACAGCAAGAATTCTCGACATGGAAGTCAGAGTGCACATCTCACGACTTCAGCTCACCACTATTTCCAAAAGATCTCCGTATCGGTCACCAAGCACCAACATCTCAGAGCACACACCATGGGCACCAGCCACTCACTTCCCACAACAAAGGACATTGGCATCCAACATGCCAAGCTGTAAGAACCCTCATGATACATTTCCGATCCACTTGCAAGATGCTTCTACACTTCGCCGCTGCATCTTAGTCTGCACCAGAAACTATCATTGTAATGATATCATTGCAGCAAGGACACTGAGCATCTAAGGACATATATTTAGCTTATGGACTGCATCAGGCTGCATCTCTGGCCTGTTCACTTGCTCTCATAGCACTCACTCTAAAGTTAACCTGGATACTTATAGCATCACTGCCTCACATTGTCTTGTCTTTTTCTGCTTTGCTGTCTCAGCCTAAGAGATAAGACTCACATCTATTTCTATCTTACCTTACTGTTCAGTGCAATCATAAATTCCAGGAAGCCTGGGAAGAGCCTTTGCACATGAAGTCCCAAAACAACAAATCAAGGGCAATCTCTGATATCAGTCCAGGGACTTGGACATGGTCAGTCAATCAGTTGAGACAGTAACAGTCAAGATGTTCTCCTTAACACTTATCTTGACTTTTCCTGCTCTCCTATGGACTGTTTTCCTTCAGGAATGAGAGAGAGGTAAAAATCACAGGGGATGAAATGGGTGCCACAGATGTTACTGTTGGTGCAGGTACAGTGGTGTCCTGAGTGAGTGGGGTAGGCAGCACAAAGGGCATGCAGAGTTCGTGGTGTTGGGCATTGGTGTTGTTTGAACGTGTGGAGTGAAGGTCATTGATCATCCTACAATGCTGAGCAATCCTCCAAATGGCTGAGACTGCACTGATCCTGGTGGAAACTTTGAAATATGCTGGCATGGGCTGGTAATATGAGCCCCCTCATCTGTACCTGGTGGGAAGTGAACATCCCTTGATTCCAGTAATACCTCAGATGGCTGCCTGCAAAAAGAAGTGACAATTTCCCCCTGTCTATCAAGTCTTGGGAAAACGACAGGAAGATGACACCAGTGCAAGGGATTCTGGTAAATCCCAGATATCCACTGAATACTGAGCTGTTCCGGGAACAATGTGTGGTAAGATGGGGCTGGGATTGGATAAAGGGTCACCTTGGGAGGGGCAGGGGTGTAGGCAGTCATGCAGGAAGCTTGCTAAGTTATTGTGAGGAAACACACCAGATCTCACAGTGAAAAACTAATCAAAAACCTCAACACAGCTTGCATTTAGACAAAAAAAACTGTAAGATTCAACCTGGAGTGTCTAAATACAAAAGAGTGGGATGTGCTGTGTAATGCTGTTTATGAGACTATTAGCATATAGTCATAGCAAGAAGATTAGAGTTTGGCCAAAGCTAAGTCAGTTCATCACACAACTCATACTGAGAAACCTCTTTGCCTGCAAACAATAACATTCTTATATGCAGACAAACTGTCAACATTTTCTCCATGGATCTATCTCAGGAAGCCTCACCCTTGCAGTCAGTGGATGGAGGCCTGCGAGGCGTTTTCCATGTGACTAATTAAAGACAATGTAGGACTGAGAAGTTGCCAAGATCTGACATCCAAGTGACAGTTCAGGAGGTACAAATCCAGCCGGGACCAATTTGGAGAGATTGCAATGTCGTTTGGTGGTCAGATTCAAACTGAATTAAACATCCACAATCATGATGACTGGCTGACATGCTGATCTCAGCTGACACATGGTGCCCTGCAGTGTGCATCGAAAAGGCTCAGGAGATGCAATGCCTCCCCTCAAAGTTAACAAGGTACATGGGGCACTCCACTGTATCCACTCCTGTGAATCCAAACCCAGGGAAAGATAGGGGAATCTATATGCCCTGTATGGACTAAGGTGCTCTTTGTTAGCCCTGACAATACCATCTGTTCCAGCACTTTGTTTGTGTCTCTCACTCTTGTTTGTAATTCAGAGTGAAGTAAGGGACATTTCATCCCTTCTCCTTCCTCATTGTTCTCCCATTCATGTTGCTAGGACACTGTCTTAGCTGTCCATTGTAATGATTCTTCACCCATGAGGTTATAAACTGTTGGCCGTTTCACCCATGGGGATTGCGGGAGGTTGCAGATGCCAATCTGTCTCTCACCCTGCCCTCACAGATGGGCACATGAAGCAATACAATATTCAGTGTAATGTCAGATTATGTGTGTTCTGTTCTGGGTCCTTGGACTGTCTAAAAGAGCATTTTTTTTTCATTTTCCCATTAAAACCTGGATTATGAGCAACCTGCATTTAGTCATCTTCAAGAACAAGTATTTCTGACCATTCTAGGAATTGACCAGGAATTGAAATAGGCTAGCTGCATAAAGCCTGTGGCCACAAGAGGAGGTCAGAAGTTACGAGTAACTTCCCTCCTGACTTCTCAAAACCTGTCACAAGTTTGGAATGTGATACTTTCCAATTGCTGGATGAGTGCAGATCCAACAACACTCAATAAACCAATGAATTCAAAATTCAAACCTTCTATAAGATACACTGCAGAAATTCACCGAGGCTCCTTCATCAGCATCTTCTAAATCCCTGACTTCTACCACCTAGAAGAATGAATGTAGGAGATACATGGGGACGACACCCGCAAAGTCCCCTCCTGGTCACTCACCATCCTGTCTTGGAACTACATCACCATTCCTACACTGAAAATTATGGATCATCCTCCCTGCTAGCACAATGGGTTTGTTACACCAAATGGACTGCAACTGGTGAAGAAAGCAGCTAACCACCTTCTCCAGGACAATTCCAGCAACACCCATATCCTGTGAATGAAGGTATTAAAGAAAGTAGTGCTTGAGCAAAAAGTCATCACAACCAAATCTTTGGTTGCAGATCTAGAGCATTCCAAACAGTCTGGGTGGCCCATTTATATTCAGCTAGTGTTCTCCTGCAACAAATACTAATGTTCTTGGTTAATGCATGGGTCAAATTAGGATTGGAAGTATTCTAATGAGTATTTAATGCTTGTATCAAGGTACAACAGAGGAAGAAGAATGAAAAAAGCTGAAAAAGAAACGAACATCTCGAGTAGGGTCTGTGGAAAGAAACATAGTTAACATTTCAGGTCTATGTCCTTATAACAGAATGGAAGCAAGTTAGAAATGTTAAAGAGTTTTTAAGGTAGTGGCTATGTGGGAGAGGGCAGAAGGAACGCAGGAGAAGATCTATGATAGGGTGAAATTGAGAAGATGTTGTTAATATTAAATAGAAATATCTTGTCATTTCATCTCCATGGCCTCCACCCTGTCTCAGACCTTTTCCTGACCTCATCCCAGTTCCATTGGTTTAAAAACAATTATATTTCTATCTTTGCTTCTGATGAACAACCATTGACCTGAAATGTTACTCTGTTTCTCTGTATAGAAGCTGCCTAACCTGCCAGTATTGTCTCGTTCTTTTTGTTTCCAGTATCCAAAGTTTTTTTTGTTCTTGTACAGCGCAGAAGGGTTTGTTATGATCAAACTAAATGGTCAGATATGGACAGCTGATTCTAATTTCTACCTGATAGATGCTAAATTGTCAGCTAAAATAAAAGATTTAAAAATATATATATATCTTGGAGCAGTGATTTTGTTCACAATTTTTAATTAAGCTTTGTTTTACTTTTATTTCTTATTGATTTATTCTGTCAAAATGTAGGATTAAATGTCGACTTGTTCTCCCTGTGATTAAGGGGGACCCATCACGGGAAAAAAACGAAACGGAATCATAAAGTCCAACTCATCCATGCCAACCAGATATCCTAAATTAATCTAGTCCCATTTGCTAGCATTTGGCCCATATCCCTCTAAACTCTTCCTATTCATATACCCATCCAGATGGCTTTTAAAAGCCTCCGCCAATTCCTCTGGCAGCGCATTCTGTACACATGCACAATCCTCTGTGTGAAAAAGGTGCCCCTTAGGTCCCTTTTAAATCTTTCCTCTCTCGCCTTAAACCCGTGCCCTCTAGTTTTGGACTCCCTTACCACAGGGAAAATATCTTGACTGTTTACCTTATCCATGCCCCTCATAATTTTATAAGTCTCTGTAATATCACTTTTCAGCGTCTAGCACTCCAGAGAAAATAGTCCCAGCCTATTCAGCCTCTCCCTATAGCTCAAACCCGCCAACTCTGGCAACATCCTGGTAAACATTTTCTGAACCCTTTCAAATTTCTCAATATCTTTCCTACAGCAAGGAGACCAGAACTGAATACAATATTGCAACAGTGGCCTCACTAATGGTTGGTTAAACTACCCTGAATGGTGGTCCAAAGCCCTCAAGATTGTGGTATAAACTTTCTATCATAGCTTAAGGACAGCAATGTCAAGAAGTTGACCTCTTTATAGAACTAGTAGTCGGGCTGTGTTCAGATGAGACAATTTTCCATTGGGGTCTGGTAAATGGTTGACCAGGCAAGGCAAGACAAGGAGATGGTCAGACCTGCAGAGTCAGAGTCGATACAGTGTGGAGCTGTAGGAAACTAGTAGGTCAGGCAGCCTCAGAGGAGCAGGAGAATCGACGTTTTGGGCCTAGACCCCTCATCAGGGCCCTTCCTGCAGCTCCACACTGCATTGACTCTGACTCCAGCATCTGCAGATCTTGTTATCTCCGAGTGACTTATAAACCCACTGCGACGCCGCTTCCAAAGATGAAAAACTTGAAGATTTTGTCCTCCTCCCTCCAGAAAGACCTCAGTGGATGAGTCCTGATGAAGGGCCTAGGCCTGAAATGTCGATTCTTCTGTTCCTCTGAAGCTGCCTGACCTGTTGTGTTCTTCCAGCTCCACACTGTATCGAAGGCAAGACAAGGTACCATCCTGAAAGAGGAATGTTCGCAGATACACAAAAACATAATGGCTTCCAATGTCCTCTCCTATACCACATGCTCTTCTGACTTGCCCTCGTAGCATCAACTTTCCATCTTACCTACATCAGAATCCTGCAATTCTGATTTAACATCATTGTGAGAACACATCCAGCTGCAGTTTAAATAGAAGGTCCAGCACCATCTTCTTGAAGGTGCATTGAAGATTAATACTGTTTGTAGCAGCAGTGTGCATATCCTGATTTTAGACAATGTTTCCCAAAATAAATGATGTTAGACAATGTTGATCATACACACGACAGACGCATCGTTGTTCATATATGTAAAGAGTCCAATGATACCTAACTGCTGCGTAAAAGCTGACAACTCAAAACAACTCAGCACCTACATTTCCCCGCCATTGGCCATTTAAACAATGCCAGACGCCATCTCTGAGCTACACTGTACCCAAGAAGAAAGAAGGTTGCCTGGCCACAACAGGCATGCTGGGCAAGGCAAAATAATGCACAGAAAGAAATGTATGTGATCCATAGAAAGAAGTGTATACACAAATCACCTTTTCTATCATTTAAATGCCACTAATGTTATTTAGTGTTTGGTGGAGATGATCTCATGACACATTATCATTTGCACTGTCATTGAAAAATAGAAATTAAGAGTAGGTAGGCCATTCAGTCCTTGAGCCAACTCCGCCATTCAGTGGGATCATTGCTGATCCTTTGTCTCAATGCCATATTCCTGCTTTCTCCCTATACCCCTTGATGCCTTTAAAATCTCAAAATTTATTGACCTCTTCCTTGAATATATTCAGTGATTTGACTTCTACAGCACTCTGTGGTTGAGAATTCCACAGGTTCACCACCCTCTGAGCAAAGGAATTGTTTCCCTCAACTGATATCTGATTTCCCCTCTTGTTTTAGTGGTGACCAGCTCTTCGGTTTACTGTGGGATTAGAGAGATTACTGTCCTAGAATGGTCTCCACGGCACCAGCTGTTGAGGATGTACAGTTGCTTAAGAATAATAACCTGTGACTTTTATCTCTTGTTCCAGGCCTTTACCTAGAATATCTACTGAAACTAACAAGTGGAAAAGCCTCCAGTCCTAACCCAGTATTGAAGGTTTTTCATTCTAATCCAAGATTTGCACCTGGGAATATCCCAATTTTGGGAAAAGGGGCCCTGTTTGAAATGCATGCTGTAGGTCCCAAGACCAGAAAGGACGGAGCTTTTCAAATACTAAGCTATATCTAACTCAACTCAATGGAGACATCGATCAGCTCATCACTGTACTGAATTGGTTAGGGAGGCAATGATATCCACTGGTCTGATGCAATTAAAGAAGTGCCAGAGCCCATTGGAAGGCATTTCACAAATCATTTAATATTTGAGTTCAGGAGTTCATTGTTCTGCAATACCAGCTAGACTATGGGGTCCACCTGGCTGACCTCAATACAATCACTACATCCCGTCCCCTCTGATTTCAAGGACATAGGCCAGTCCTGGGGAACTTCAGCACCGGGTCATGTACCTCTGATTCTGTCCCTTATACAGGCAGGGTGTAAGGGACAGTAGCTCACATCTTTTGCATGGAGCATCTCAGAAGAAATTCATCCTCCTCTTCAGACGGCAAAGACTTTGAAGCGGTGACATCGGCCGCATCCATCTCAGATTCCCAGGCATCTTCAATGCTTGACAGAGATGGGGGATCCAAAGGTTCTGACTATTCTGAGGAGCGAGGCACATTTTGCGAGTTTGCAGCTTTCATATGGTCCACTTGCTTGTTCAGGACTGACATACCTACCCAAACTTTACATGTCACTGAATCTGACCTCACATTGACCATGTGTCTTACCCATGCAGGGCCATTCCCATGGTTGCTACACCAAACTTTGATCCCTGATGTAAACTGTCTCTCTTGCTTACAGGAGTCTTGTGCCCAACATTGAGATTTCTGATGCCGTTTCATCCTTCTCATCCTTCCCAAGATCAGATTTAACCTGGTGCAGAGTCTTCTCCCCATTCTACTGGAACAATCCTGATAGTTGCATGAGGAGTAGTCCTAAATTTATATAGGAACCAGGACCACATCAACACAGCATGGAGCTTGAGGAGTACAGCAGGTCAGACAGCATCAGTGGAACAAGGAAGTCGATGTTTTGGGTTTACACCCTTCACCAGGAATGGGGAAAGGAGCTCGGAAATAAATAGGGAGGTGGGGCCGGTGGAACGTAGGTGGGATGGTGGGAGGTGGATGCAGGTAGGGAATTGTGGAGATTGGTCAGTGGGAAGAGTGGGGCGGACAGATGGAAAGAAGATGGACAAGTTGTGTCTGGTCAGGGAGGCAGGGATGAGATGGAGGGTTGGACATGGGGTGAGGCCGGGGGTGAGGAGATTTTGAAACTGGTGATTTCTATGTAGAGGCCATCAGATTGTAGCCTCCTGAGGCAGAATGTGAGGTGCTGTTCCTTCAGCTTGCATGTGGCACCTTTGTGACACTGAAGGAGGCCCAGGATGGACATGTCACCCAGAGAGTGGGAGAGGGAGTTAAAATGGTTGGAAACTGGGAGGTGCTGTTGCTTAGAGCATACAGAGCACAGATGCTCCTTGAATCAGTCACCGAGTCTGCGTTGGTCTCATTGATGTAGAGGAGGCTATATCAGGAACAACGGATACAGTAGACCAGGTTGGAGGATGCACAGGTGAATCCCAGTCAAAATTGACAAGATTGTTTGGGACCTTGGACAGACGTGAGACGGAACGTGTAAGGGCAGGTGTAGCAGCTCCTGCTGTTGCTGGGAACGGTGCCATGTGTGGTGATGTTAGTGGGGAGTATGGAGTGGACGAAGCAGTCGTGGAGTGAGCAGTCCCTAAAAAAGGCAGATAGGGGTGGGGAGGGAAGTATCACTTTGGTGAGGGGGGTCAGATTGTTGGTGTCAGAAATGGCGAAGGATAATGCGATGGATGCGGAAGTCCGCACACTGGCTGCAAATACAATGGCTTGTGTGCCAGGATCACCAAAAAAGCTGTGTGTCCACAAGCTGTAAGGAGAATTACTAATTGCTTTTCGCCTGCCACAATGTCACTTGGCCAGAAAAAAAAAATGCATTCTTTCCACATACTGGGCCCAGTCTTCAATAGCAGGATTGAATAAGTCAAGCTTTGCCAATAGCAGCATGATGCTGCAAATGCTTACTCTCACTCAGAAATGACTGTTGGGAGTGAATTTCTTCAGGAGTGTGCTTTAATCTCATTACCAGTGAATTAACTTCACATAGACTGATATCCCATCAGCAAGTCACCGCTTATTTACACATGGAGAGTCTTTGACACTGATCCAACTGCCTCAGAGCCAACTCTCAGATTGAACAGGATGTCTGGCACTCCTGCTTTTGTCTGTCAGGCAGGACCTTCGCCATTCGGCCAGATGAACAGCCCCAATCAGGGAACTCATATTTTATAAGGCCCATCTGGCTGCCGTCATGACAATCAATACAGAAAGGAAGGAAGGAACATGAGGCACAGAGGTCTGCAAGATTGATAAATCAGAGCGGTTTCTCTCTCTCTCTTTCTTTCTCAACAATAAGGAGCAAAGGAAGTTACATAACCTAAAGAACAGGAGTACTATGACCAGAAAAGACACAACTTGACTGCAGAATACTCAATCCATTGCTATGTTACTCTACCTCTCCCAACCAAATCTTAGGTAACTTTGGGAGTTTAACAATTATGAGTCAGGGAACTTGAGGGAGCATGTTCTGTTTTGTTACTTGTCATATAAGAATGTTTAGCATCAGTTGTGCCAATTGCAATGTGTTGTACATATTAAATGTACTCATAATTCAAAATCTGAAAAATATATTGATTTCATTATTTACCATTCTTCAGTGTGATTCCTAAGGAAGCCCAGTCCATCACAGTAAATAAGTAAGTTTGGTTGTGAACAGAATTGCCCTCACACGAACAGAAACACCTGAGTATTGGCCAGCTAACTGCCTGACCTTGTTATGACCAGAAGCTATAACCTTCAAGAGCAGCATTTATATTTGCAACTTTCACAATGGCGCTTCTTGCTATTAAACGCATATATTTAGGAGCAGATCATTAAGTAGGCCTTGAGGCTGTTATCCATCACCAAGTGACCTTTATTTACAGTCTTTGGCTATGGTCCCGCCTCATACAGATTCAGGCACCAGACTGTCAGTATCTCTGACACTCACCCTTCTTTATCTGTCTGCCAGGGCTCCCTTATTGGACCAGATTAACAGCCTCAACCAGGGAGCTCATATTCTGAGATCCAGCTGAATAATCTCATTCCAATTACCACAGGCCTATTCCAATTTCTGCTTATCAAACCAGGTCAGTATCTCAATTTCATTGTTCCATACCCATTGATACCTTACCGAGCAAAGTTTGATCAGCTTCAATTTTGACACTTCCAATTGACTCCCAGCTTCAACTACATTTTGGAGAAACACCACTGTTATACTCCATGAAAGGCCCAGCTCTAATTTCAAATTAAGGTTACAAGCCTTGTTTTGGCTCATGTGGTGTGGTTGGGTAGAGTAGCTATGAATTGGGAGGCAACACATTAGAATTTAGTGTTTGCAGAATTTAATGTTTGTAAAATGCTAGGGGACAAAGCATTGGGTGGTCTTTTAATAGGTTGTGCTTTTTCTATGCTTAGAGATGTCTGTGAGCAGCTTGAAACCTTGCAAGAACAGAGAACGCCTGAATTGAAACATTTGCGTCACAAAGCTGTACCGTCAGCAGGCCAAGCAGCATTTTTACCAAGGAAGCAGATTTTTGAATTTAGCCAATCAATTTGAACTTGGTACTTAGATATCAAAAACCTATTAAATTTGAATCTGACGGCCTTGACAATCTAGGACCATTCCAGTTGTAAGAAATTGATAAGTCATAGGTGTATACAAGAAGGTAGCAGTTGGAAAATTGGCAGAGCTAACCGCTATCTGCTAGAGATAACAGCTCTCAGCTCTTAGAGAAACACCATCTATTCACAACGGTACCATGGCACTCCTAGCTAAGGTTCCTGACAGAAGAATCAATGGAGAACACACAGAACATTCTGGAAGGCATAAACTGGTTGTAATTTTGTGAGACTAAATTCAATTGATTTGTCATATAAATGGGTCTTATATTTATTGGAACAGCATACCATTAAAATCTTGCTTTATTTAGGAATAGTTAGCTGTCAGAAGGGATTTGTTCAGTTTGTTAATACTTTAGTTAATTTATTCAGTATTAGTTAGATAAATGAATTGTTGATTGTAAAATGAATGTCAGGGATACTTGAGTTAACCATTATAAACTTCTGAAAGACAGGTTACACCCTTAACAGATTATAGGCTGAGGTGGTCCTCTTTAGGTGTTTTGGTTTTTGTTCTCATGGTGGGGGGAGGGGGGGGGGTCAACCTATGCTTTACAACACTTGATATTGACATTATGCCAAGCAGCAACTTTAAAAACAGAGTAATTGGGTCAAAAACAGATAAAATTATCACTTTGGCCACCTATGCATGCATAAAC
Organism: Stegostoma tigrinum; assembly: GCF_030684315.1. Lineage (NCBI taxonomy): Eukaryota > Metazoa > Chordata > Chondrichthyes > Orectolobiformes > Stegostomatidae > Stegostoma > Stegostoma tigrinum. Next base: position 41,700,094 of record NC_081374.1, on the reverse strand, counting down.
TGGCTAGAGGGTCTTCAGTTATTGCTGACAAATGCCACTGCTCATGCGTGGTCAATCACATACACAAATGATGTAAAATTATGGATAATGATGGGATTGTGTAGTGGGAGGGGCTTAGATTAGTTCACAGGTCGGCGCAACATCGAGGGCCGAAGGGCCTGTTTTACGCGATATTGTTCTACGTTCCATGTTCTATGTGGGAATACATGGTTAAATAGGAAATTTTGTTGTGCCGTGCTTGAGGTGTGCATTTAATTCTGAAGTGGTGGCGGGTTTGGTAGGTGCTGTCCAAGGAGCCTTGGTGAATTTCTGCAATGCATGTTATAGATAAACAGCATTAACTTTTGTAGTAATAAGGTGTAGAGCTGATCAACACAGCAGGCCAAGCAGCATCAGAGGAACAGGAAAGCTAACTTTTCGGGCTGGGACACTTCTTCGGAAAACTTTGGTACAGTGATTGGTGATAATGGGAACTGCAGATGCTGGAGAATCCAAGATAATAAAATGTGAGACTGGATGAACACAGCAGGCCCAGCAGCATCTCAGGAGCACAAAAGCTGACGTTTCGGGCCTAGACCCTCTGATGAAGGGTCTAGGCCCGAAACGTCAGCTTTTGTGCTCCTGAGATGCTGCTGGGCCTGCTGTGTTCATCCAGCCTCACATTTTATTACTTTGGTACAGTGATTATTGTTTTCAGGTTCATATTGAGGGAGCTGCTGGTCAGGGTGGCCAACGAAGAGTGATCTAAGGAGGACACCCCAATTGCACCCTGCCAACACTTCACCCAGTGAGGGATATAGCTGCAAGTTGATACAAAGCGCGCATGCTCCGAAGGGACGGCAGCATTCAGCGCGCAGGCGCAGGCAGACCTTCAGCGGTGGGATTCTGGACGCGCTTCTGGATGGGGGTTACCAGGCGCGCAGGCGCGGTGAGCTGAGGGCGCTCAAGATGGCGGGGCCGCTGGCGGTGGCCGGCGATGTGGTGGTGGACGCGTTGCCGTATTTTGATCAGGGTTACGATGCGCCGGGGGTCCGAGAGGCGGTGAGTGCCTGGGTCGGGGCGAATACGTCTGGTCAGCCGGGGGACTGTGATCATTCTGATCGACAGCGGCAATGAAATGTCCTTTCGTGGGCCTCGGGGCTGTAGCCTCCACCAACAGCTGCTATTGAACACGGCATCCCCATTGTCTCCCTACCCACATCCCCCTCCCTTGTTCTTCCTTCACCCCCACCCCCACCTTGCCCCCATTCCCCACCCCCACCTTGCCCCCATTCCCCACCCCCACCTTGCCCCCATTCCCCACCCCCACCTTGCCCCCATTCCCCACCCCCACCTTGCCCCCACCTACACCCCTGCCTCCACCTTGCACCCCTCTGCCACCCCAACCTTGTCCCCATCTCCCCCCCCCTGCCCCCATCTCCCCCCCCCTGCCCCCATCTCCCCCCCCCTGCCCCCATCTCCCCCCCCCCGCCCCCATCTCCCCCCCCCCGCCCCCATCTCCCCCCCCCCGCCCCCATCTCCCCCCCCCCGCCCCCATCTCCCCCCCCCCGCCCCCATCTCCCCCCCCCCGCCCCCATCTCCCCCCCCCCGCCCCCATCTCCCCCCCCCCGCCCCCATCTCCCCCCCCCCGCCCCCATCTCCCCCCCCCCGCCCCCATCTCCCCCCCCCCCGCCCCCATCTCCCCCCCCCGCCCCCATCTCTCCCCCCCCCCGCCCCCATCTCTCCCCCCCCCCGCCCCCATCTCTCCCCCCCCGCCCCCATCTCTCCCCCCCCGCCCCCATCTCTCCCCCCCCGCCCCCATCTCTCCCCCCCCGCCCCCATCTCTCCCCCCCCGCCCCCATCTCTCCCCCCCCCGCCCCCATCTCTCCCCCCCCCGCCCCCATCTCTCCCCCCCCCGCCCCCATCTCTCCCCCCCCCGCCCCCATCTCTCCCCCCCCCGCCCCCATCTCTCCCCCCCCCGCCCCCATCTCTCCCCCCCCCGCCCCCATCTCTCCCCCCCCCGCCCCCATCTCTCCCCCCCCGCCCCCATCTCTCCCCCCCCGCCCCCATCTCTCCCCCCCCGCCCCCATCTCTCCCCCCCCCGCCCCCATCTCTCCCCCCCCCGCCCCCATCTCTCCCCCCCCCGCCCCCATCTCTCCCCCCCCCGCCCCCATCTCTCCCCCCCCCGCCCCCATCTCTCCCCCCCCGCCCCCATCTCTCCCCCCCCGCCCCCATCTCTCCCCCCCCCGCCCCCATCTCTCCCCCCCCCGCCCCCATCTCTCCCCCCCCCGCCCCCATCTCTCCCCCCCCCGCCCCCATCTCTCCCCCCCCCGCCCCCATCTCTCCCCCCCCGCCCCCATCTCTCCCGCCCCCATCCCCCCCCCCCCGCCCCCATCCCCCCCCTCCCCCCATCCCCCCCCGCCCCCATCCCCCTACTCCCTTCGCTCCCCATCTCTCCTCCATTTTCTCTCTCAATTTTTGGTCACCTTTTCCTGATTTCTTAAGTGCTGGTAGTTGTCAGAATTACTGTTATTTGCAAGATGCTTTTTATTTTCGTTGGCTGTGTTGAGTTGTTTCTTTAATTGATTCCAACTATTTGTTTACTACTGTGCATATCAGTCTTTTCACCTAATCGATCTTTGCCAACTTGTTCCTAATAGAACATAGAACATTACAGTGCGGTACAGGCCCTTTAGCCCTCAATGTTGTGCCACCCTGTGAAACCAATCTGAAGCCCATTCCACTTACACTATTCCATTATCATCCATATGTTTATCCAATGACCATTTAAATGCCCTTAAAGTTGCGAGTCTACTCCTGTTACAGGCAGGGCATTCCACACACTTACTACTCTGAGCAGAGAACCTACCTCTGACATCTGTCCCATGTCTATCACCCTTCAATTTAAACGTTTGTCCCCTCGTGCCAGCTATCACCATCCCAGGAAAAAGGCTGTCACTGTCCGCCCTGTCAGATCCTCTCATCATCTTGCATGTCTCTATTAAAGTTGCCTGTTAAACTTCTCTCTAACGAAAACAGCCTCGAGTCCCTCAGCCTTTCTACATTAGACCTTCCCTTCATGCCAGGCAACATCTTGGTAAATCTCCTCTGCGCCCTTTCCAATGCTTCCACATCCTTCGTACAATGGGGCGACCAGAACTGTACGCAATACTCCAAGTGCAGCCGCACCAGACTCTTGTATAGCTGCAATATGATCTCATGGCTTTGAAACTCCTTTTGTAATTGGCTTTATTTTTTAAATTTAATTCTTAATTGCAATCTAAGTATGTTGCTTTCAAGCCAAGTATGTGATTCAGTTGTGTTATGATTACTGTTTCCCACCTGATCTTTTACTTTGAGATTATTAATTAACCTTACCCCACTGAACGAAGACTCTCATGATACCCCTGAAAGGTTCACATTCCATGTGTGGAAAGTTCTGCACATACTTAATGAAATGCTTTCTTGGTAAAACACGTGGTGCCCAAATAAGCACAATGAATAAAAGCAAACGTGCGTAATGATATTAGCAGTACTGGCAGTGTTATTGCCCATGCACATCTTGGGGGTGCCGGCAGACATTCTGTTGCAGAATATTAGATATAAAGTAACTTTTACGTTGTGGAATAACACCATAGGTTTTGTTTCAGGAAGCCAACATGAAAACATTCTAGAAATTCATCTTCCTCAACTGCTTTTGACAACTTGATATTAGTTCGGTATATATCCCACCAATTTTTATATTGCTTTTATTGCAGTTTCTAATAGTTCCTTATTTAATTCTTTGCCTCATTTTTGTAACCAAGTCATGGATAAGCAATGACACAAAATGGTCTCTAGTTTCAGCGTGCCCTGTTCTAGTGCAGTGGCAGTGTCCAGACCATTAGACCATGAGGCCCAGGTTTAAGTCCCTCCTGCTGTAGAGGTGTGTAATAACATATCCAAACAGGTTGATTTGAAAAAATAAGTTTCTACAGTTAAGGAGCCAATAATGTACTGCCACAGGTGACTTCTGGCACTTACTAATCCTAATTTCCACCTATACTGGTTCTGCTTCCAGATTTTTGAGCTATGTTTCTTTCTCACTACCAGCCTTATGTCTTCTAATAATGGTTGTCTATTGCATTGCATTGCTAAAAATTTTGTCCATCAGTTATGTAAATCTAATTTCTTTGTCTCGAATAGAGGTACCATTGTGGTATATTTTAGCTTTTGTATTTCTAGCTTTTTGCCTTTTTCAGTAGATATGATTGGGCTTGAAATTGCCTCGATTTTTAAGTTTGACTTTAGCTCTTTTAAAACCTGTGTCCTAAAAGCTTGTTGTTTTCCTCCTCTTCCTGTATCAATTATTTTTCAGTTCACTAACTTTCTAGAACTCTCATATTGCCGAGGACATGAATGCTGCTCTTATTTATATAGTGACTCTTATTCAACAAAGAAAGCTTAGTAAATAGTGATTCCTTTATTTCTATTTGCCAACATCCCAATGCTAGTGTTGTATTTCTACTTTTTCCACCTTCTGTCGATCATCATTGATCCTTTTATATCAAGTGTCATACTTAAACTTCCAGTGCTGTGCCTTATACATGCTGCTTTCTCCCTGCAGCCTTGCTGTCCAGAAATTGAATCACATTTGTCTTCAACTCAGAATTGTCTTTTGCAATGTTAAAAACTGAAATTCATTCAGTGTCACAGTCTGCCCTTTCCCCAAAATCCAGACTTTGTATAATCTGATCAAAACATCTTAATTTTCTTTGCTTTCTTTATTGGGAAACAGAGGACAAGATAAGCGTCTTCTAGGTGCATGTGATGTGGAATTGGTGTCTTGTTGAGACTTGTGCTGGAGTTTCTTTTCCACTTATATAATTTACATGTCTCCAGAAAACAATATCAAGGCTTGGTTTCAATAACAATTAGATGGCATTGCACATAGATGGCATCGCAAGCAGAGAAATTGGGAAAATGCTGGAGACTGTAGATGGATTAATGGAAAATTTTAATTCAGCAAGCGGCAGTAGCATGAGGAGAAGCTATGAGTAAATCTCAAAGCCTACAAGATTGAAATCTGTGAAACCAGCTAATAAGGAAGTAAAGTGCTAATGGGACTGAGTTTTCTGCACTGCAAGTATGGAGTCAGCAAGTTTGCTGTTTAGCACCTGTGGGGGACACTGTTTTGACAGTAATATTGTCTTTCTCCGGGTTAGATCAGTAAAGAGTTTTAGAAACTGAAGAATGAAAAAAAGTGATCTCAGCTACAGCAGTGTTCTCAACATTCACAATTTCTTTGATTTATCCACTTTTGCAATATTGTTTTCATGTACGCAATTCTCATTAAAAAAGATGGTGTTTGCAAAATTATTAAATCTTCAACAGAATTGTAAATGATGCTGTTTAGTTGCAGCTTCATCTATACATTTAAAAATCTTTTGGTTAAACCTTTTCTCATCGTCATGAACATTAACATTTTACAGCCAAGGGTTCTGTTCCTGATTTCATTGTGACCAGTTCTTTTTAAGATGAATTCAGTCTGACTTCACTGCAATAAGAAATGGAATGCACATCAACAACAAAAGAAACACATAAAATTCCAAGTATAATAACTTCCAACATAGAATAGTTAAGCACAATTAGTTTAACTTGCAAATATAATAATGCTCAGATTCATAAATGTACTGTCTGAATAAACCTAATTGCTGTATACATACCATATAAACTAAACCCAGATTGAACCACATTTATCATTAGTTTTCAACTTTCCAGACTGAGTTTGATATAAGTGACTAAGGTTTATGTTGTCCAGAACGTCAGTATGTTCTTTGCAGCTAACACTGGGTAGATGATGTGATTTCCATTCTGATCTACTTTAAGACAATTCTGCAAGGATGAATGGAGGGCCATTAAATGTTTATGTTCGCACATTCATTCCATGTTTTTCAGGCAGCTGCACTGGTGGAGGAAGAGACTAGACGCTATCGACCCACTAAAAACTATCTGAGCTATTTGCCAACACCTGACTATGCAGCATTTGAAGTGAGTATTTATTAATTGTATTCACTGGGAATCGCAAATCTCAAATATCAAACGTAGCTTTTAGTGTTGTTAGAAAATGCAGTTTGAGAATGTTGTGTAGATGTTAAAGTGCACAAACATATGGGTACAGGAACATGAACTGAAAGCTGTCACCAACGTTTGGTATTTTATCCAAGTGGCCATTAGTTGTGAGTGAATGCTGGAGGCTACATTTCAAATAGGGAGGGGCAAGAAATGCCAGTCAGCCAGTGATGGCCACATCCCACAAATGAATAGAATAAAAAATGATGAATTCACTTTCTTCAGTCAGTCCTGCTGTCCAAACACATTTCTTCAGTTGTTAGCCTGCTTAAGTGAGGACTGACCTGAGACCTTTTTTTTGGGCAGCATGGGTACTTATCTATTGACCCATTTTAAGGTTCCTTTCTCCATTGTCTAGGGAGGCAGTGAACTAAAATGGAATTGCAAGCTTGGCAATTTGAAATAGCCTAATAACCTCACTTGTTGACAGGGCCGAAGATAAACTATTGTAGGGGTTGCCAAGCTGTTGTAACCTGGTGATGTGGGAGACTTTTCTAGCCGGTATGTGGGAGAAAATGTCGAATAGTGAGATTAAGGTCTATGCAATCTATCATACATGTTTTGATTCAGACACCTTTTGAAGGTGTGCAGAAAAGGAAATCAAACGATTAAGACGCTTAGTTAACAAAGTGTGGAGCTGGATGAACACAGCAGGCCAAGCAGCATCTCAGGAGCACAAAAGCTGACGTTTCGGGCCTAGACCCTTCATCGGAGAGGGAGCTGGAATAAATAGGGAGAGAGGGGGAGGCGGACCGAAGATGGAGAGAAAAAAAGATAGGTAGAGAGGAGAGTATAGGTGGGGAGGTAGGGAGGGGATAGGTCAGTACAGGGAAGATGGACAGGTGAAGGAGGCGGGATGAGGTGGTAGGTAGGAAATGGAGGTGCGGCTTGAGGTGGGAGGAAGGGATGGGTGAGAGGAAGAACAGGTTAGGGAAGCAGAGGCAGGCTGGGCTGGTTTTGGGATGCAGTGGGGGGAGGGGACGAGCTGGGCTGGTTTTGTGATGCAGTAGGGGAAGGGGAGATTTTGAAGCTTGTGAAGTCCACGTTGATACCATTGGGCTGCAGGGTTCCCAAGCGGAATATGAGTTGCTGTTCCTGCAACCTTCGGGCGGCATCATTGTGGCACTGCAGGAGGCCCATGATGGACATGTCATCTGAGGAATGGGAGGGGGAGTTGAAATGGTTCGCGACTGGGTGGTGCAGTTGTTTGTTGCAAACCGAGCGGAGGTGTTTTGCAAAGCGGTCCCCAAGCCTCCGCTTGGTTTCCCCAATGTAGAAGAAGCCACACTGGGTACAGTGGATACAATATACCACATTGGCAGATGTGCAGGTGAACATCTGTTTGATATGGAAGGTCATCCTGGGGCCTGGGATGGGGGTGAGGGAGGAGGTGTGGGGGCAAGTGTAGCACTTCCTGCGGTTGCAGGGGAAGGTGCCGGGTGTGGTGGGGTTGGAGGGGAGTGTGGAGCGGACAAGGGTGTCACGGAGAGAGTGGTCTCTCCGGAAGGCAGATGAGGGTGGGGATGGAAAAATGGCTTGGGTGGTGGGGTCGGATTGTAGATGGCAGAAGAGTCAGAGGATGATACGTTGTATCCAGAGGTTGGTGGGATGGTATGTGAGGACGAGGGGGATCCTCTGGGGGCGGGGTTTGAGGGATGTGTTGCGGGAAATGCGGGAGACGCGGTCAAGGGCGTTCTCGACCACTGCAAGGGGAAAGTTGCGGTCCTGGAAGAACGTGGACATCTGGGATGTGCGTGAGAGGAATGCCTCATCATGGGAGCAGATGTGGCGGAGGTGGAGGAATTGGGAATTGGGGATGGAATTTTTGCAGGGGGGTGGGTGGGAGGAGGTGTATTCTAGGTAGCTGTGGGAGTCAGTGGGCTTGAAATGGGCATCAGTTGCTGTGGGAGTCAGTGGGCTGACTCCTCCGCCGCATCTGCTCCCAGGATGAGGCATTCCTCTCCCGCACATCCCAGATGGCCACGTTCTTCCAGGACCGCAACTTTCCCCCTGCAGTGGTCCAGAACGCCCTTGACCGCATTTCCCGCAACACATCCCTCACACCCCGCCCCCACCACAACCGCCCCCAGAGGATCCCCCTCGTCCTCAAATACCACCCCACCAACCTCCGGATACAACGTATCATCCTCTGACACTTCCGCCATCTACAATCCGACCCCACCACCCAAGCCATTTTTCCATCCCCACCCTTGTCTGCCTTCTGGAGAGACCACTCTCTCCGCGACTCCCTTGTCTGCTCCACACTCACCTCCAACCCCACCACAGCCGGCACCTTCCCCTGCAACCGCAGGAAATGCTACACTTGCCCCCACACCTCCTCCCTCACCCCCATCCCAGGCCCCAGGATGACCTTCCATATCAAACAGATGTTCACTTGCACATCTGCCAACGTGGTATATTGTATCCATTGCACCCGGTGTGGCTACCTCTACATTGGGGAAACCAAGCGGAGGCTTGGGGACCGCTTTGCAGAACACCTCCGCTCGGTTTGCAACAAACAACTGCACCTCCCAGTCGCGAACCATTTCAACTCCCCCTCCCATTCCTCAGATGACATGTCCATCATGGGCCTCCTGCAGTGCCACAATGATGCCACCCGAATGCTGCAGGAACAGCAACTCATATTCCGCTTGGGAACCCTGCAGCCCAATGGTATCAACGTGGACTTTGCAAGCTTCAAAATCTCCCCTTCCCCTACTGCATCACAAAACCAGCCCAGCTCGTCCCCTCCCCCCACTGCATCCCAAAACCAGCCCAGCCTGCCTCTGCTTCCCTAACCTGTTCTTCCTCTCACCCATCCCTTCCTCCCACCTCAAGCCGCACCTCCATTTCCTACCTACCACCTCATCCCGCCTCATTGACCTCTCCATCTTCCCTGTACTGACCTATCCCCTCCCTACCTCCCCACCTATACTGTCCTCTCTACCTATCTTTTTTTCTCTCCATCTTCGGTCTGCCTCCCCCTCTCTCCCTATTTATTCCAGTTCCCTCTCCCCATCCCCCTCTTCTGATGAAGGGTCTAGGTCCGAAACGTCAGCTTTTGTGCTCCTGAGATGCTGCTTGGCCTGCTGTGTTCATCCAGCTCCACACTTTGTTGTCTTGGATTCTCCAGCATCTGCAGTTCCGATTATCACTGATTAAGACACTTTGTGTCAGTTCTTGCTTTGCCTTCTGTATTTTTCCCAAACTAAAGGGTCTGTTGTGTGTCCCAGGAGATGGCTGGTAGGTTTGTCCCAAGTGTCACTGATTATCACTGCCACAGTTTTTTCCTTATGCGTTGGAGGTCTCTGTGGGGAAGTTGCGCTCTTCCAGACTACCTGGAGCTGGCGTGGCGATAGTGCACTATTTGGAGAGAAGGGGAGCATCACCCACTGTTGCTTGTCCTTTTCTCTGGAGATGCAAGACCAGCTGCTGACTGCAACACCTTTTCTAACAGTACAAATCTCTGAGCTGGAGATGTAATGCAGGACCTGAAGGGGCTGGTGACAGTTGAACAGTTCCAAACTGTTCATCTCAGCAACTCCAGAAACTTCAAAGTCTGCCCCTCTAACAAAGTAAGACTGCACTGCCATGTGGAACATGCTGAACGAACAATCGCAAGTTTGAAGCTTAATCGGGAGCGGGCAACTGGCCAGATAGGTCATCTTTGAGCAGAAGTGCCACAGGTGACTTTTTTAAAAAGTTTAAAAAAAACTCACTAAAATGCAACTAGTAGATTGGACCAAAGCAGCTTCAGTTACATGAATATTTGAAAAGATCAGCCCACTGCAACTAGGCATCTCCATGCCAATGTGGTCCACTTTCTTTCAACTACGTACATGAACTGAGAGGGGGAAAAGATCAGACTTCAAATGAATAATGCTGATCTAGACATATTTGAGAAGTTGTTCTCCCATCTTCAACATCGCAAATATCTTTCATTTACAGTAATATTAACCTTGTCCAGAATTTGCCCCGCTCCCTTTTGAATATTCACCGTTAAGTTCATTGCTTGAGCTGGCAACTTTTCCAAACTTTAGTGGCCTTCTGTGAAATGTAAACCACCTGACATCTAATCTAGTCTGTGCTTTCATAATTTACACACACGTTCCCATGTTTTCCTTATCTAATTCAAGCAATTTCTCCACATGCACATGGTCTGTTCATTGTTGAAGTCTGTATGTTTTTGGACTAATATTACCCAATCTATAATGATCTAAGTTTTATCCTTAGTCATCCTCCTCAGAACACTTTCCAGGTCTCCAACGTGGTAAGATTGTTATTAAATGAGACAGTTGAATTTTGGGTACTATAAAGGTGTTTGTTTTACAACAACCAAACTCTGTTTGCTTTCATTGTAGCGCTAGTTGTGGATTTTTAATTGGAACTATAACTGGCAGTCTTTTGTTTATATAAAGCCTTTCATTACCTCCACATGTCTGAAAGAGCTTTACAGCTAATAAAGTCCTTTTGAAATGTTACTGTAGGAAATTTGGCAGTCAGTTTTCAGAACAATTCAAAATAACTATAAGCTAATCTGCCCTTGTCCAAAATATATTTGATGCCCCTGTTGGGGACAAGGCACATCTAACGATTTTCTTTCAAAATGTAACTTGATGATGGCCATGCTGTACAGTAATGCAGATTCTGCAGAATTTATAATTTGGTCCAGGCAACAGAGTTGAATGACACGTGTTTTTTTTTCAATAAAAACAATTGCATGTGTGAAGGTCCTAAAACAGTTGCGTACAGCCTGCAAAGGAAATGAAAACAAACAACACATTGAAATTTGATATTTGTCAGAGCTACCTTGCTCGTTCAAAAACAGACATTTTCTACTCATGCAGGAAACCATTTACCATTCATTTGGAGACAACAAGGGGGTCTGACAACTGGATGGACCTTTGTTATTTTTTGGCATAAAGACCTTAGATGGTGGTCTTTCCTTGTTGTACTTTGGAGGTAGCTCCCCTGAGCTTTCAGTGCATCCCTACAGCACTTAGTCCTGGACATTTAGAATGTGCCAGTCTGCAGCATTGGTTGGGGTCAATGTTTTACACTAGGAAAACCAAGTTTCAGGCAGACCAAAGAGCTTCTTTCACTGAGTACAGTCATTGTTTGTCTTGGTGTACGTCTTGGGGAACAGACCATTGAGCAGAGTGCTGCATTATGGAGCTGCTTGGGGTGAACCTTAGTGAAAACCACTGCATCTCTCTCCAACCTTCCTTTTGCAAAGGCATGTTCTAGTAAGAGATGTGTGACAGTCTCTTTACCAGCACAATGCCTCGAGTGCAACTTGTGATGGTGCATGGATTAAATGAAGGATTTGTTGGGTGGTGCCTTTGCCACCACCTGCCATGTTATCTCTTGGTTCCTGTTTGGAAAGTTCTGGTGTTTAGGCATTTGGCTAAATGGCTTTGACAGTCTATTCAGGGAACCACTCCAAAGAGATCAACTGTCCCTTTTCCTTCAAGGCCTTGAGCACGTTATGTGCTGACCACTGCCTGATGAACTTGTGCTCAAAAGTGTTTCCCTTTGTAAATTTTTCTGCAAGGAACAAATGATACTGAACAGTTCAGATGTTCAGAACATTCCATGGTGATGAGGCCAGATCCATCCTGTGCAACACTAGAGACAGGTTGAATCTCCGTACGTAGTGACACTTGGTGTCTGTGTATTGAGGTCTACACGCAGCTTGATGCAGTCATGTAGTTGGCTATCAGGATGAAGGTGGCATTGGGCACCTTAACCCCTAGCCACCCACAGCTTTGTTCATGTGGGCCCAGTGGACATGTCAGTCTTTGATCCCCAGATGATGTGGAAGATGGCTCAGTGACTGCTAAGTGACGTTAAATACAGTAGATGCATGGTCATTTTGAAATATTTTTTTATCCCTGGAACAGTCCCTACAGATTGGAGGGTAACTAATGTAACTCCACTAGTTAAAAAGGGAAGTAAAAAGAAAATATGGAGTTATAGGTGAATGGGTCTGACATCAATAGTGGGGAAGATACGAGAGTCCATTCCAAGAATTTTATAGCAGACCACTTAGAAAGCAGTCGGAGTATCATACACAGCATGGATTTACAAAAGGGAAAGGAGGACTGCAGTGGTTCAAGAAAGCAGCTCACCACCACCTTCTCAAGGGCAACGAGGGATGGGCAATAAACACTAGCCTAGCCAGGAATGCTCACATCCCACAAATGAATAGGGAAAAAAAATCCTGCTCGACAAATCTCCTGGAATTCTTCGAGATGTAACTAGTAGAAATCGTCGGGAGGTTGGGGGTGGGTGGCAGTAGTTTATCTGGATTTCAGAAGGCTTTCAACAAAGACCCATACAAGTGATTAATTTCTAAAATTGAAGTGCATGGGATTGGGGGAGTGTATCGAGATGGATAGAAAATTGGTTGCAGACAGAAAACAAAGTGGGCATGAATGATTGCTTGTTATTCAGGAAAAGAATCAGTGATTAGTGGGGTACCTCAGGGGATCAGTATTTGGTCAGCTGTTCCCACTATTGGTTACTGATTTAGCTGAGGGAACTAAATTTTCAGATGACACAAAGAACAGTGGAAGGGTGAGCTGCAAGGAGGATGCAGAGATGTGGCAATATGATTTGGACAGGCTGAGTGAGTAGGCAAGTGTATGGCAGATGATAAAGTATAATGAGGAGCAATATGAGATTATTCATTTGGTAACAGAAATGGGAAGACATTATTATTTGGCTGTAAATTGAGAGAGGGGAATATTCAACGTGACCTGGGCATCTTCCTGCACCAGTTGCCGAAAGTAAGCGGCTGGTGCAGCAGGCAGTAATAAAGGCACACTGCATTTTGGCCTTCATAGCCAGAAGGTTCGAGTTCAGGAACTAGGATATCTTCTTGCAATAATGCAAGACATTCCAGGTCACACCTGGAATATTGTGTGCAATTTTGGTTTCCTTTTCTGAGGAAGGATGCTCTTGTTCTTGAGGGTGTGCAGTGACGGTTTACCAGGCTGGTTCTGGGGATATTGGGTTTGACATATATCGTGAGATTGAATAGTTTGGGATTGTTTTCGTTAGCGTTCAGACGAATGAGTGGGATTCTCATAGAGACTTACAAAATTCTAACAGGACTGGACGGTGTTCCCGATAGTGGGTGTAACCAGTGGTCACAGTATGAGGATTCGGGGTAGACAATTTAGGACAGAGATGAGACATTTTTCAGCCAAAGAGTAGTAAGCTTCTGGAATTCATTACCACAGGAAGTAGTTGATGCCAAGACATTGAATGTATTGAAGAGACCACTGGATATAGCACTTGAGGCGAATGGGATCAAAGATTATGGGGAGAAAGCACAATGAGGCTTTTGAGTTGGACAGTCAGCCATGATCCCGAAGAATGGCAGAGCAGGTTTAAAGGGACGAATGGCCTCTTGCTTCTATGCCTATGTATGTAAGATTAAGGGACTGAGTCGAGGAGAAATTACAGAGCGTGGTGCATCAATGGAATCTACCACCAGGAAGGTGGTTTAGACCAAAGCATTGTGTTTTCAAGAAGGATGTAGATGCTTGTGGCTAAAAGATTGAGGAATATAGGGGGAGTGTGGGATTAGGCCATTGAGCTCAATGGTTAGCCATGATCATATTGAATGGCAGGTTTACGGTTTTGAATAGCCTACTCTTACTCTTCAGTGTTTAATAAAAGAATATCAGTTTATTATACAGAAGTAAAGGAAAAGGATTTGGGAAGATTCTTCTGTATCTGCAAGGGTGCATTTCCTAAGAATCTCCACAATTGATGAAATTCACGAATGCAGAGCGCATTTAAAAATAGGTTAAAAATTAGATACACGATTTTTGCTGGTAGTTTTATAACTTATTTTTTGGCATAGATAGGTAAATGTGCACTTCATGACTTTGTGGATGCAGAGGATTTACTGTATATCAAAAGCATGAAAAAGATGCCAATTTTTTTTTCCAAAAAAAAATCCTTCATAGGCAGGCCACCATCCTAAGAAAATGCAGGGCTGTTTTGTGTTACTTTGACTGCTTTGAGGCTATTAAATAGCAAACCTGTTGGTATGAACTGAACCTGATTCTGGTGTTGTGGACTCTTGCCTGTCTTTCTTTCCCTGGTCATGAGAACTGCATCTATTGTGAATGCCACCAGCAGGTGGAGCAAGAAGCAAGTACTGGCAGGAGCACAGTGCTGTGGTGAAACATCATTGCCCAGCAATGGAGTGGCAGCAGCACCTGCCTGTCACAAAGATGGTGTTACCGATATAATGACATATAACCTAGGACAGTGCAGGAAATGTTCAGCAGGTCTGGCAGCATCTGTGAAGGGGGAAAAAAAAATCAGTTGACGTTGTGGATCTGGTGACCCTCCTCAGAACAGTTCTGAGGAAGGGTCACCGGACCTAAAATACTTACAGCACTGTTTACAGCATCCGCAGTTCTTTTGATTTTTACGTAGAACAGTACAGCACAGGAATGGGCCCTTCAGCCCATGATATTGTGCTGAATATGACACCAAATTAAAAACTAATCGCTTCTGCCTGCCTGTTGTTCATATCCCTCCATTCTTTGCATATTCATGTGCTTATCTAAATTCCATTAAATGCCCCTAATACATCTGCCTTCACCACCACCCGTGACAGCGCGTTCCACACTCCTACCACTGTCTGTGTTTTTAAAAATAAAACACCTGCCCCCACATCTCCTTTAAACTTTCCCCTTCTCAAATGCACGTACCCTGTGATTACCTTCTGAGCAGCCAATATCTTCCCCACACCAGATTGACTCAGCACAAGGAATTGGGACAGAGCATGGAAGGAAACGGCTAAAGCGGCACAGGGCATTGATTGTCACTTTTAAAAACTAATTATCAAGAAAGAAAGGTGGGGCAACCTGAGTGCACTCTAGCACTGGCATCATTGGGCACAATGTCACCTATGCCAATGAATCCTGTTTTGGCAAGCTGGCATTACTAGCCGAGCCTGCATTTAACAGCAATTATGCTGGCATTTGGAGTTATTATTCCAGACTGTAAGAGTTCAACTTAAAAAATATTTTGTCAGTTGTTTCACTGTGTAGCTTGTCTATTCTTAAGTCACATGATTTCTTGGAACTGCTGACCTACTGCTTATAAAGAACTATCTTCTGACTCTTGAAAGGAAACAAGTCTCCTTTCTAGAACTGAAGAGCAAAAAACCATTACCTCTACTTTAGGATCCATGTTTCTAAATGTTGATATGTTATGTGCCTTCATCACAGCAGATAATACAGTGTGGCTGAGCAAATTACAATGAAAATGGGACGGTGATCCAACATACTTATTTGGCTTAGACAGCCACTGAAGTCTATCATCCACCAATTCTCATTTTAGTTGTGCTTGACTAGTAAAACAAAAGACTTGGGATTCTAATTAGAGGGTTAGCAACTGATCTGAGGTTTGATCTTTTCCACCTCAGGAAATGTTTTTTATTTAAAAGAGCTTTGTTTTGCTTTGTATCCTGAAGGATGTGGACCCAGAAGCTGCTTGCCAGCCAGCTTGCCTGGAGCCTGACTCTGCTTCTTGTTTGAAGCTTATGGGGTCTGAGGCCTGAAATTGCTGTGTGTACCAAGAGCCAAATAGTTAGAAGCTCGAGAGTCCAACAGACCTCAGCAATTTATGGCCCCAGGCTTGACAATGGAATGTATCCTGGCTCACTGGTGTAAAGATGCCCTAGGAATGCAAGAACAATCTTCAGTTTGTTCAGTACAGGTGCATATATGCTGAAGGGCTGAAAACACCTTACAAGCATTCACTCGAATTTTAATGATCAAATTATCTGTATGTGATATTGATATGTAAGTAATATTGACTGAGACACCATAGGTAGCATGCTGCTCTTCACACCAAGTCCACTAAGGAATTGTTTATATTCATCTGAGTGGGTGTAGGCTTCAATTTAATGTCACATCTGAAAGACAGCACCTCTGGTGCAGCATTTCTTCATTTCTGTGCTGGAATGAGAGTTTATTTTCCATGCCCCAGTTTCTGAAGTATGGCAGCAGAATTTGGATCTTTCTCCCCCTTTAATCGGACATTAAAACAGGGCCTAGGATGTATTCTGTTGCTAGTCCCTCTACCAAGTACAGCATCATTTTTCCATCTAGATCAGATGTTTTTTCTTTTAATGATGATAGAACTCTTTGGCTGTTTTGCACCATCTGTAAATGGTAGGGCAATTCTAGTCTCAAAATATCAAATGAAATTGTAAGTTCCATTGGCAGTATGATGGGCTAAGCATCACCAGACATAGATAATGGGAACTGCAAATGCTGGAGAATCCAAGATAATGTGCTCCTGAGATGCTGCTTGGTCCGCTGTGTTCATCCAGCTTCACACTTTATTATCACCTGACATAAACACATTGGTGTTGATGCCTTCAAAGAATGATCATTAGCAACAAAGTGTAGCCATTTTATTAATGCCTAGACTTTCTTTCTCCCATTCCCCTGAAGACTTTAAGAAGTTGTATGTTTATTTAACTTCATGTGTATCACAAGATGATTGCAGATAGTTGAGCACAGTGTTACTGCAGGGCTATCGTAGTGGAGTGTGGTGTGATCTGATTGTAATGATGAAATAATGCTGTCCATCAATGCTAATGTTGAAGCAAGCATATTGCAATAGAATTTGCCACCTGCTGTTTTCATTGCACAAGTGAAAATGCAGTTTCACCTGAGGAGTGTGGCTTTTTCCTTGAGGATTTGCTCCATTGTTGCGAATTGAGGCCACAATTGTATAGTTTGTTTCTGAAGACTGAGATACACTAAATAATCAGACTTAGTGGTCTGCTATACAGTGCTGCTGAAAAACTGTGGTCTAAGCACAAGCAGTCATGCTCAGCTACTGGGAGATGAGAATTTTTGATAATGTGGGTGGTACAGTTACTGGATGCTGAAGAGTTTGTGTGTGTGTGTGTGTGTGTGTGTGTGTGTGTGTGTGTGTATGTGAAAAAAAAAGTTGATTTCTAGTGATTAATGTTTTGGTGATTGGACAGTTTGAACTAGTCAACACGCTATATAAAAGCTGGTTAACCTTTGGGACATTTGACCAATCCATTTACTTTTTATGTTGAAGATGCATAGAGATGGTGTTTTCCAGTTTGTATGGATGTAGAAAATGTAATTCTACAAACAGTCTTGAATTTCTTGTTTTTGAAAGAACTTTTTTTTTATTTTCTAGTGAGGTCATGTTTTCATTTTGAATTTTACAATATCATGTCTTTACTTGCTGCATTTTGACTTATGGAGCTGGAGCCAGTGAATCATGCTGCTCCATATTGGCAGAATGAAAATTGCTGCAAATCCCAAAGTGCAAAATATCTCAGCCAAAATAATTTTGTTTTATTCTGTGTGGGTAATGCTAGCAAAAGTAGTGATTATGTTTGTGTTAGTGATTTTTGTTTTTTTAGCAGTGAAGCATATTCTAACCATATCAAACTATGATCATGGCATCTTGCAACACAGTTAGAAGTCGTTTGATCCATTGTGCCTGTGCCACCTTTTTGAAAGAGCTATCCTTTTTAATCCTGTACTCCTCCCTCTTTGCCCAGAACCTTGCCATTTCTTTTCCATTTCTGGTACGTATTTCATTTCCTTTGCAAATACTAATGAAGCTGCTTTGCGTTCCAGACCTGTAACTCTCTGCCAGGGACAACTAAGTTCTCTTGATCATCCCTCAGGTGTTCTTTTCAATTGTTTTACATCTGTACAGCAGTGATGAACCAGAGCAGAACCTTGTCAACTGTTGTCTTGCTATTTTGCGGAGTTCAGTCTTTATAAAAGAACTAGCAGTGTAGACCAGTTGTTGTACTGCACTATGGGAAGTGTGTAACAGGTTCATTTATGCTTTATAACCATGTATGACCCATTGATTCTGCACCATAGGAAAATGCTGTGCTGTCAGCACAATGATTATGCGTTCCTTAAAGACTAATGGAATTTTATTTAACTTCTTATAGACTGAGATCATGAGGAATGAGTTTGAGCGATTGGCAGCTCGCCAACCAATGGAGCTACTCAGTATGAAAAGGTGAGTCTGCAGCTTTGCTGTGAAAATGTAAACAAAGTGGGTAGCAACAATTCTTCAAATAAAAATTCAGTTCTTGGGATGTATGCAATGTAATATCAGTGGCTTAGCCTTCTAAAAATTGCTTGTTGCAAGTAATTTCCTTGAGGTTGGGAGCTCATTGGAAGAAGCTATGGAATATTTACTTTGTCTGAACCAGTTACAGTGGGTTTGGTTGGTAGAAAGGCAGGTAGAAGCTTCAAGCAGATGTAGGACATTTAGTTGCTGTACCAACACCAGCTTGTCAAAAAAGCTATCTAGTGGTTACATTCTTAGTCATAGAGACGTACAGCATGGAAATAGACCCTTTGGTCCAGTTTGTCCATGCTGACCAGATATCTTAGATAAATCTAGCCCTATTTGCCAGCATTTGGCTCATATCCATCCTATTCATATACCCACCCAGATGCCCCTTATTGTTCTTTCTCCATAATACTTCCTACGCTTAATGTGTGTTTTCAATTTACTTGTGCGAAAGTTGCAATTGAATCAGCTTTTTAATATTATTTTTCCGTGGGATGTCACTGGCTTTTATGGTCATCCTGAATTGCCCTTAAATTGATGGTGTGCCACCTTGAACTGCTGCAGTCCATGTGGTTTAGGCATCGCCACAGTGTTCTTGGGAAAAGAGCTGAAGGTTTTATTTTGAGCCTTTGATAGTGAAGGAATAATGATATATTTTCAAGTCAGGATGTTGTGTATCTTTGAAGAGAATTTGTAGTTAGTGGTGTTCCCATGCATCTGTTGTTCTTAGGTGGTTGCAGTCGTAGCTTTGGAAGATGCTTTCAAGGGAGGCTTCCTGAGTCACTGCAGTGCCATTGAATGACGTGTGCACCGCCTCCGCTGAGCATCAGTGGTGGAGAAAACAAATGTTTGTGCTGGTCAAGTGAGCTGCTTTTTTAAAATGGTATCAATCATCTTGAGTGTTGTTGCAACTGCAGTCACCCAGGCAATTGGGACAGTATTCCATCATAATCCTGAATTGGGTCTTGTGAATAATGGACAGGCTTTGGTGAGTTAGGAGGCAAGTTACTTGCTGCAGAATTTTCAGCCTTGACCTCCGCTAAGAGCCAAGATGTTGATATAGCTGGCCTAATTAAGCTTCAAACACCCTTTCAGATAGTGCCCTCCATGTCATTGGCATGATCCTCAGCATTGTATTTTTGTTAAAAATGTCGCCTCTCACTCTTTGGCTACTTCGTCTATATCTTTATCCTCTGGTATTTTGCCCTTCTTCTAATTAAAACAGTTATGTTTGTTTATTCTATCAAACCTTTTTGTGACTTTTTTTATAAACACCTAGTCTCCCCTCAACTTTTTGTTCTTAGGAGATGATCCCACCTTTTTTGCTGTCTCCAGATAACTGTGGTACTTATCACTCTTAACATTTTCAAAAATCTCCACTGCCCCCTATCTAAGGCCTCATTGACTGTGTAATATTTTTCAATGATGCCTGCTGTTGCTGGATTCTGTGCTGCATATTGCAGTATGCTGAAAATCTCAAGATAATAGTGATCTCCTGACCTTTGCTAAAGCTTGTATGAACATAGGACAGTTGGAAGAGAATAGCATCATTTCACTTTTGGTGGCTACTTTTGAACAGCCAAGATCAGACTTCCCTTTGAAGTGTGTATTTTTTATAAGAGCTGATGGTTTCCACTTCACCCTGGAGCTAGGTTGGACCTTGACAACTGATTTTACACCATTTCTGTGCCTCACCTAGATCGCTTTAGACTAACATCCAGTTGTCCTTTTAAGAATCCTAGGAAGAAGAGCTACTTGGGTGAGAGAGCAGATTGGTGGTAGCAGCAGATGGAGGTGTTTCAGGGCTTGTATATGCATCTTCAGGTGATGAATGGTTAAGTGAAGGATCTGTGTTGTAATGTTTTCCAGATATGAGTTGCCTGCCCCATCATCAGGACAGAAAAATGACATCACTGCATGGCAAGAGTCTGTGAACAACTCCATGGCACAGCTAGAACATCAGGCAGTGAGAATTGAAAACTTGGAGCTCATGTCACAGCATGGATCAAATGCATGGAAAGTCTATAACGAGTATGTTGGTTTATTCTTTGCAAGTAGCTTTTGTTGCATATTCGTTTTGTAGAGACATACATATTGTAAAAGTGTATAAAACCAATTGACCTCTGAAGCAACTGTCTAATATCACCCACTCCCTTATTTGGCTCCATAAACATGCAAATTTATTTTCGTTGGTATCTATCCACGTTCCTTGTGATAACATTATTTGTTTCTTTCTTTCCACTCTGTTTCCTCGACCACTGATTTTAGTCTGGTTCAGTTCCATTGGTTCCCTTCAAGTATACTGTAAAGGCCATTTTGTGCAGTCGAACCTGTCTATTGAGAGTCTGGCAGAGGATACCGTGAACCCTCCCAAAGGTTCTATATACACAGTGTAACTGTGAACAGAGACAGAAGCTGATTTTATTTTTCTCTGTCAACCCCTACTGAATTTCGAAAATGATGCTGTTGTAGTCCAGATATCTGTCTGATATCAGCTTAACTCAGGATAGATTAGCCTTCTGGTCTGTACAACTTCAGAATTTACAGGATGGTATATTTACTCAAAAGGTTACCTCACCGTCTAACCATCTTTGTATATGGTTCATAACAGTTCAGGTTGGAAAAAGTTTTTGTTTAAGCGAGGATTTAGACAGTGTGATGATAAGTTTGATGTTTACTGTAAATAGCTGGTTGCCCTTGAGGATGGTGAGCTGTCTTGAGCCATGTCACTCCGTGTAGTGATGGTTCTTGCTTTGCTGTTGTGTAAATTGTGGCACAGTGGCTTTGAAGGACGAACAGTATATTTCCAAACAAGAATGAAGTGTGACTTGAAGGGGAATTTGGAAGTTTATTCATTATTCAATCATGGAATGTGGGCATCGCTAACTGGGCTAGCATTTGTTGCCCGTTCATAGTTGTCCCTGAGAAGCTGGTGAGCTGCCTTTTTGAACTGCTGCAGGCATGTGCTCTGGGTAGACACAGTGCCGCTAGGGAGAGAATTTCAAGATTTTGAGCCAGTGACAGTGAAGGAATGATGGTATATTTGCAAGTTACGATGGTGAGTGACTTGGAGAGGAACTTGTAGGTGGTGTTCCTATGTATCGGCTGTCCTTGTCCTTCTAGATGGAAGTGGTCCTGAAAAACATTAAACAAAGACCTTCAGACAGCACCTTCCAAACTCAGGACCACTTCATCCTTGAATAGAGATGTCAGTGTCATAACAGCACTGGATCAGCTTGTCTAGGGGAGCAGGAAGTTCTGGAGCACAATATAGCAGTGAATGGTTATGATTTTAATTGCTATTACAGAAACATGGCTACATGGTGACTAGGAGAGGGAACTGAGTATTTATGGATATCCAGTGTTCAAGAGGGACAGATCAGAACAGGAAGGTGGAGTTGTGTTGATTGAGATGGAATCAATGCATGAAGGAAAAGTCACAGATTTGAAGAACAATGTGTGGAATCTGTTTGGGTAGAACTCCGAAATAGCAAGAGACAACAGATAATGTTGGTAGTTATTTGTATGCCATCAAATTTGTGGTGGAGGTGAGATGTACGTAGCTTGGGAAACACAGTAATCATGTATGACTTCAATGTGCATTTGGACTGGATAAACCCGTCAAATACCAACTATGGAGGACCGGTTTCTGGCGTGTGTCAGGGATGGTTTTCTAGAGCAGTTTGTTGAAGAGCTAACAAAGGAATAGGCTGTTTTAGATCTAGTATTCTGTAATGAAGTGCGAATTGGTAATTTTGTAAGAGAAATTTTAATGATCAGTGAACACCATATGATCAAAGTTTACGTGATATGAGGTTTTTCAATCTGAAGCAAGGATATTAAATTTGAATAAGACAAAATAGGAAAGTTTGAGGCGCAAATTACTGGGCTGGATTGGAGAAAATTCATTAAAAGGCATGACTGTATAGACAGTCTTTAAAGAACTGTTATATGCCAACAGTAACTATATATTCCTTCATGATACAAAAACTCTAAAAATGTCAGTCAACTGTGGCTGACAAAGTTAAGGATTGTATCACATTAAAAGAAAAAGCTTATAAAGTGCCAGAAATATTAATAAATCTGAATTGAAAATATTTTAAAAATTTTCAAAGGACTAAGAAATGATAAGGAAAGGAAGTATAGAATATGAATGTAATAGAACAAAAAAAAACCCAAAGTAGTTTGTAAAAGCTTCTACAGGTACATATCAGGAAATATTTGGCTGAGATGATTGTGGGTCCACGATAAACACAGTCAGGAATATTTATAATGGAGAAAAGAGAAATTTCAGAACCAGAAATCAATGGAGAAATTTAGCAGATCTGTCAGCATCTGTGGACAGAAATTGGAGTTTATGTTTTGGGTTCAGTGACCCTTCTTCAGAACTGCATTCTCCCCAGAGATGTTGCCAGACTTGCTGCACTTCTCCAGCAATTTTTGTTTTGTTTCAGGTTCCAGCATCAACTGTTCGTTGTTTTATTATATGAGCTAGGTGATTTCTTTGTGTATCTTCAGTCTGGAAAACTCAACAATCTCCCAGAATTAGAGATCCAAGTGACTATAGAGAATGAGTTTAAAAACATGACTATTTGAAGGAACGTTGTCTTCAAGAAATTAACGGGGCTGAAAATGGATAAATCACTGGGCCCTGGTGTTCTACATTCCAGGGCTTCAGAAGAACTGGCTATATAGTTGATGCATTAGTGATTATCTTCCAAATTTCTGTAGATTCCTGCAGATTGGAAGCTAGCAAATTTCACTCTGCTATTTAAGAAGGGAACAAGTGTGAAAGCAGGGAACTACATGTCTTTAGTCAAGAAAATTCTAAACTGAATAATAATGGTCATGATGAATGGGCAATTGGATAAAAACAATCTAATTAGGCAAAGTCAGCATGGATTTGCAACAGGAAAATAGGGTTTGACGAACTTGGAGGTTTTTGAGGATGTTACCAACAAAATTCACAATGGGGATCAACGTTTTTGGATGTAGGGACTAAATGTAATATTTTCAAATTTGCAGTCGATACAGAGCTGAGCAGGAGTGTGTCGTGAGGAAGCTATTAGTGGTTTTATAATCTAGACAGGCTCAGTGAACGGCAAAGACATGGTAGATTGGAAAAATGTGAGGCTTTCCATTTTGATTGGAGGAACATATGTGCAGTGTATAAACGATAAGAATTTGGACAGTTTTTTTTCAGTCAGCCACTGAAGGCTAACAGGCAGGTGCAGCAAGCTATTAGGAAGATTAATGGAATGTTAGCCTTTATCGCAGATGGGTTCTTGAGTTCAAAAATAGTGAAGTTTTACTTCAGTTGTGCAGAAGTTTGGTTAGATTGCACATGGAGTAGTGTTGCAGGTTTGATCACAATCTCAGGAAAGATACTGTCGCTATAGAGGGATTGCAACAAAGGTTCATGCAACTTCTTCCTGTGAAGAGGGATTGAGCATACTGGGCCTGAATTTTATAGGATTCTGAAGGAAAGCTGATCTCATTGAACCCTACAAAAAACTTAAATCAATAGACTGGAGGTGATGGCCTAGTAATATTGTTTTTGGGTTGTTAATCCAGACACCCAGATAATGTCCTGGAACCTGGGTTTGAATCCTGCCGTGGTAGATGGTGGAATTTGGATGCAATAAAAAATCTGGAATTAACAGTCGAATGATGACTATGAATCCATTGTCAATTATTAGAAAAACACATCTGGTTCACTAATATTTTCTAGGGAAGGAAACTGCAACCCTTACCTGTTCTGGCCTATGTGTGACTCTGGGCCCACAGCAATGTGGTTGACTCCTAATTGCCCTCTGATCAGGGATGGGCAGTAAATAGCCAGTGATGCCCTCATCCTGTGAGTGAATAAAGAAACAAAATAAAAATGCAGATAAGATGTTTCCCTTGTTTTGAGAGTCCTGAACTTGGGCCTGCCTGTTAGGAGCCAGATGACAATGCTTTTTTCTCCCCCCTCTCAAAGGGTTGTAAATATTTGAAATTCTTTGCCCCAGTGTACTGGGAAAGTTCAGCCTTTAAGTACATTTAAGGTAGAGGTTGGTAATTTTTTTTGATTATCAGTGGTGTAAAGTGGTTAAGTGATGAGTGATTATGGAGCTGTGTGTATAAAAGGCATTGAAATGTTCAATCAGCCGATGATCATATTAAAAGGCAGAGCATGGTCGATGATTGGCTTACTCCTCCAACTATAAACGTCCATTTTCACATTTCATTCCCATGCAAATGTTTTGAGGTTCTTGGCTACCAATGGCAATTCAGTATATGAACCTGGATGGAGAGTTCATCTATTCATTGACTTAATCATGGGTAATGGATTAATTTCAGCTGTCATTTTGCTTGCTGTAGTTACCAGGTCAACAAAGCATCTAAATGCATAACCATAGCATCCCATAAACTGTGTCCAATTTTAATTTTGCCTTAAAGTTTCAAAAATCTCTCAGCAACAACATTTAAAAAGGGGTATAGGAGTATGATAACCAGTTGCATTCACATACTGTCTTTAACATAGCAAAGTTTCCAAGCTGCTCAGTTGAAAGATTTACCAAACCATATGAAGAAATATTAGGACAGATGATCTTGAGTTTGGTCAAAAAAGATGTAACATTAAAGGAGATGGGAGTGGAGTTATTTAAGAGGATGATTCTAGAGATTAGATAGTAGGTACCTGAAAGTATTGTCGAGTGTTTGAAAATCTGGCATGTGCAAGTGGTCAGAAATCGAGGATCACAGATTTTAGTAGGGTTGTTGGGGCTGAAGGAGATTTGAGGTAAGGAGTGGGCAGGGCCATGTAGAGATTTGAAAACAAGATTGACTCTTCACCTATACCTATCACCCCTTGGACTATTCTCTGTGGAGAGGAGGAGGAAGAGTGGTGACTTGATTGAGGTGTACAAGGTAATGAGCGGCATGGATAGAGTCGATAGCCAGAGACTTTTCCCCAGGGCAGGATTGACTGCCACGAGGGGTCATAGTTTTAAGGTGTTATGAGGAAGGTATAGAGGAGACATCTAAGGGAGGTTCTTCACCCAGAGAGTTGTGAGCGCATGGAATGCTTTGCTAGTGGTAGTCGTGGAAGCAGAGTCATTAGTGACACTTAAGCGACTGCTGGACATGCACATGGACAGCAGTGAATTGAGGGGAATGTAGGTTAGGTTATTTTATTTTTGGATTAGGATTAATTCATGGCACAACATCGTGGGCCGAAGGGCCTGTACTGTGCTGTACTTTTCTATGTTCTATACTTTAGATTTTTCAATGTAAACAAGCAAGTAAGCAGTACATGATGCAACTAGGATTTGGACTTTAGAGTTTGGTTTGCTCAGGTTTAAGGAGGATGCAAATGAGGATTCATCAATAAATCATTGAAATAGACTGTAGTGATAATCATGAAGTTTTCATGCGCCGAAGCAGAGCTGACAGTAGGCAGTCTTAGTGATAGAGAGGGTGTGGGTCAGAAACTTGATTCCAGACTAAATCTAAGTGAAAATTTCAAGCCATGTTCCTTTTAAGTTGCAAAATTTTACCACAATTTGAAAGCCCCTGCAAAAAATAGCCCCTTCAAACTCCACCACATGCACAATGAAGCAAAAAAAAATCACACCGTTAAAAGAATCACACCGTTAAAAGAAAACGCTTTTGCATTGGTTCGGACAAAGAAACGTACGGGGGATGTTAATTGCCTCAAGACAGTTGCCAGTGAGAGAAGTGGATTTGTGGCTAAGGAGCTGCTTTTGTCATGGTATCAAAGACACTGCCTATTTAATAATATTCGGTTGAAAGAAATTTACTTTCATCCAATACAGACAAAATTAGCTGAGAATCAAACTCTTTTCCCAAGGATTTACATTTATTTTCCTGTTTACTACTTTACTTCAATAATAGCAATCTGGTGCAGATGATTGAAAATGCTCAGAAGGAACTTCAGAGACTGAGGTAAGAAGTTTGAGTTGTGCTTTGTTTTATTTGTGTTTGTAATTGTCTGTTGCGCACACCATTGTTGCTGCTGGCCGTCATGCAATGAGGGAATGGCAGATGTTACAAAAAGGATTAGTGATTTGTCTCTCAAATGCGAAAACATTTTAGTATCTGAGGCATTCTGTGAAATGTTTAATCCTTTTGTGATCAAAGGATTGTCCTGGATATCATACTGCAGTAAATTACTTGCTTGAGGAGTGGTCGTCTTGCTTTATAAACATCATTCTATGATTTTATTGATGTGGACTAGATTGTAAAGTTTGAAACCTCACTTATAAACTTGATGATTGCCCTTTACAATGTGCATTCCAAGCACAGCCGGAAGGTAAGATTGGTTGATCTCTTGTATTGTGTCACATCACAGTGGGGATGTGTCTTCTCTGGAAGCCCAATTGTTTTCTTCTCTCCATATCAAAACACTCCCAGTTTACAAATGTAGAACATAGAACATTACAGCGCAGTACAGGCCCTTCGGCCCTCGATGTTACACCGACCTGTGAAACCAATCTGAAGCCCATCTAACCTACACTATTCCATTATCATCCATATGTTTATCCAATGACCATTTAAATGCCCTTAAAGTTGACAAGTCTACTACTGTTGTAGGTAGGGCATTCCACACCCTTAGAGTCGAAAAACTACCACTGACTTCTGTCCTATACCTATCACCCCTCAATTTAAAGCTGTGTTCCCTCGTGATCGCCTTCACCATCCAAGGAAAAAGGCTCTCGCTGTCCATACTATCTAATCCTCTGATCATCTTGTATGTCTCTATTAATTCGCCTCTTAACCTTCTTTTCTCTAACGAAAACAGCCTCAAGTCCTTCACCCTTTCCTCAAGACTTTTCCTCCATACCGGGCAACATCCTGGTACATCTCCTCTGCACCCTTTCCAATGCTTCCACATCCTTCCTTTAATGCGGCGATCAGAACTGTACGCAATACTCCAAGTGTGGCCGCTCCAGAGTTTTGTCCAGCTGCAACATGACCTCATGGCTCCAAAACTCAATCCCTCTACCAGTAAAACCTAATACACCGTACGCCTTCTGAACAACCCTATCAATCTGGGTGGAAACTTTCGGGGATCTATGCACATGGACACTGACATCTCTCTGCTCATCGACACTACCAAGAATATTACCATTAGCCCAGTACTCTGTATTCCTATTACTCCTTCCAAAGTGAATCACCTCACACTTTTCCGCAGTAAACTCCATTTGCCACCTCTCAGCCCAGCTCTGCAGCTAATCTATGTCCCACTAACCTGCAACATCCTTCCACACTATCCATAACTCCACCGACTTTAGTGTCATCCACAAATTTACTGACCCATCCTTCTACACCCCTATCCAGGTCATTTATAAAAGTAACAAACAGCAGTGGCCCCAAAACAGATCCTTGCAGTACACCGCTAGTAACTGAACTCCAGGATGAACATTTCCGATCAACCACCACCTTCTGTCGTCTTACAGCAAGCCAATTTCTGATCCAAACCGCTAAATCACCCTCAATCCCATGCCTCCATATTTTCTGCACACTGGCTTGATTTCAGATTGTTGCTAAGGAGAGGGATAAAATTAGAATGGGAAATGGATATTGGAGTGGGAATTACAAACAACACCTTCAGTCTTCTAATGGTTAATGGGAGGAAATGTCTGCTCCTCAACATTTGATGGTGGCTGAGCAATCCATTAACCTAGCAGCTCAGATGTGTTGGCAGTTTCCCAGAAGTTTGTGTTGCAAGGAGCAGTTCTTTTGTGGTTAATTAATACAAATTGAATATCTGCATGGGGATATGTATTAACTTAATGGCTAAGGGGAAGACAATTAAAATGGTAATGTTGATGTAAAGCTTTTATTCCTTCACCTTTGTACATGATTTTTCTCTCCTCCTGTACTGAAGGTAGCAGTCGTGAGTGTGAAGTATCTAATCTGGTCTCCAGTATCTCATCTATGTGACCATTGTTTGGATTTGAACATAACTGCTGAGGGTCAGTAGATTGGTCATGGAGCTGTCACAGATTGGACCCAACCTGTCCTTGCCCCTGATGTGCAGTTTCTAGTGGGTGTCCTGAATGGTGATCAGGCATGAAAGCCCTCTTTGATTCTACCTTCTTTCCCTGAGGAACATGATTTTTATTTTGTTACAAACTTCATGATTATGGATACATCTCATATATAATTCTATTTTGATTCAGGAAACAGATTCAAGACCTGAACTGGCTGAGGAAAAATGACCAGCTCGCTGCTGGCAGTAAACTACGTGAAATGGAATCCAAGTAAGTAGATAACATTGGATTAGAGAACAGGTGTAATTGTTCAAAGAACAACGTGGGGTGAAATTGCTAGCTGAGTGATCCCTTTAATATTTGAGCAGAAGTTTATTTGTTTCTCAGTTCACACCTGACCAACCAATAACAGCATAAATTGTAGACTTGCTCGCTGAGCCAGCGTGTTTGATTGAAGACATTTTGTCACCCTGCTAGGTAACATTGTCACCCCGCCTCCAGTGAAGCATTGGTGTTCTGTCCCACTTCTTATTTATATGCCTCATTTGCTGAGGCTTTTGGTATCACTTCTGGTTTTTTTTTGGTAGTTTGTTTGTCGGGTCCAGTTCAATGTCTTTGTTGATGGAGTTCCAGTTGAAATGCCAGGCCTCCAGGAATTCCCTGATATGTCGCTGTTCAGCTTGTGAGATTATGGATGTGTTGTCCCAGTTGAATTTGTATCCTTCATTGTCCGTGTGTGTTGAGACCAGTAAGAATTGTTTGTGTCTCTCGGTGACTATTTGGTGTTTGTGTATCCTTTTATGGTCAGTTTTCTTCCAATTTGGCCTATAGTGTTTCTCACAATCCTTGCATGGTATTTTATATATTACGTTTTATTGTTTGTGGGTATTCTCACTTGTCTCGATACACACAGACAAAAGGAGGACATGAATTCAACTGAGACAATACATCCATGATAGCAAGGTTTAACAGAGACATGCCAGGGAATTCCTACAGGCCTGGCATTCCAACTGCTGTACAAACCACTGAAAAACAGAACTGGAAGTGATGCCAACTACCCAGCAAACTTATAAATAACAAGTGGGACAGAATACCAATGCTTCACCAGAGGTGCACTGATTATGTTACCTAGCAGGGTGATGCAATGTGTGCAATCAAACCACTGGCTTGGCGAGCAAGTCTACAGCCTCAACCACAACCTGAGCTATAAATCTTCTCAAAAAACTTTCAACAGCATAAATTTCATCCTTCTCCAGATTTGTTGATGACTAAGATAGCCTAGTAACAAAAGTCACACAGTTTCAAATAGCCAGTGGATGTTGAGGCCCTGACAGTGGTGAGGATTTTTGCACAGTAACTTGTTTTATTAAATCTGAAAATTGTTCTATTCAGATGTGTCACTTCAAATTTCCCTCCTATGGAAACAGTCTAGAGTAAATGGCCTACTTCTGCTGCTAAATCTTCTAGACAGAGGGAGAAGTTTTTTTTTCTACACCATGAATATATTGACCTTGCAAGGACTTAAAAAAAAATTGAGTGACAAATAATTCAAAGTAACAATGAAAGGATAATGGGATACATACGGGGGGAAGAAGTAAAAGAAATTACAAGGCAGTAAGAGTGAGAAAGTAGATCTAACTAGATAGCTCTTTCAAAGAAATGGCACCAGCTTTATAACCTTATCCTGTGCTGTATCATCCTATAATCTATTCATTGAAAACTAATAGATAATTATTATTAATAGATATTAAAACTAATAGTGGGCGGCACGGTGGTTCAGTGGTTAGCACTGCAGCCTCAGCGCCAGGGACCCAGGTTCGATTCCAGCCTCGGGAGACTGTCTGTGCGGAGTTTGCACGTTCTCCCCGTGTCTGCATGGGTTTCATGCCTTATAGGCTGTAATAATGAGATGTACACTCTGGTGAGCAAATGTCAACAGGCTTTAGACCAGACCTGCATGACGTGAAAACCAGGAAACCCATAAACCACCCTGCTGGGAGATGAGATGCCAAATGGATCCTTGTGCCCATAACTACTTGGCAGAATAAAAATCTCTGTGGCCATTAGAAACTGAGACAAAGGTGCTTGTTTATCAAAGACTGGGGTGCTGGTGAGACAAAGGTCACTTGGGTTTACTGGGGATGGCAATAAGGTCGTAAGGAATGATGCAGAATTCACAGGCACCAGTGTCATTGGTCACTCCTTGTCTTAGCAGTCTGTTGCAATAGTTTGCATGATATGTTTTCTCAGCATTTGTTTTCCCTTTTCTTTCAACTATGAATTCCCTGTTTCTCACATTCGTATGTTGACCATCAATTGGGAGGAATTTATATCAATATCCGTGGAAGTCATGACCTTTGATTTTGGGGCTGGAGGCCAAGATGAGGAGTTTGGTGATTGGGGTTCAGTTGAGGAAATCAGATCGCAAAAAGACAAAACAATAGCCGACATTGCTTTCAATTTAGTCTGAACACCAACCCAGATCCTAAAGTCTTCCAGTAGTGTGGGTTCAAATGCAAGGGAAGCCCTATGATCCAAATTAAGGCAATATCAGTATCCTAGCTGGCTCAAAACAAGTCTTGAAACTTTTTGCAGGGGGCAGCTACACGAGGGAAAATATGGTAAAATAGTTAACCTGGTCATTGTGTATCGCCTAGTAACCAGCTACATCTCTCTTTGGGGCAAATGTCGAAGCATTTCATTTTGTTTAGGCAAGTGGGAGTGTGAGGAGCCGAAAGCATCCACAGTGCTGAATCCACGGTAAAGAAATACCAAATGGCAGCTCCAGCAATCAGCCAAGTGCCCCACTTGAGGCTGCAGCTAATCGGCCAATTCAACTACCATACAGGAGAAGCTAAATATCTTCTTGGAGATCAGAGCAAAATAGGATTTTATTTCCAGTGATGGTGAGGAGAGGAGACTTTGCCCTGTCGTGTTAGTTTATGCCCTCTCCTGGCTGCAGGAGGGAGAGAGGACGCAATGGAGTGTTTTGATGGAGTCCTGCTATCACAGTCAAATTATTGCTCTAAGATTTAACTCCTTCAAGATCACTATAGTCCAAGAGTTGTGGCTGTAATGGTGTGAGGCCGCACTGTGTAGTACGCCCAGAAACTTTGTCTGGGTGAGACTGGAAAGTGATCCTCACAGCCCCAGCCTTACTCCAGTTTCTCCTTTCCCATGTGGATATGAGGGTGGACGGTGGCTCAGTGGTTAGCACTGCTGCCTCACGCACCAGGGACCCGGGTTCAATCCCACCCTTGGCCAACTGTCTGTGCGGAGTTTGCACATTCTCCCCGTGTCTGCATGGGTTTCCTCCGGGTGCTCCGGTTTCCTCCCACAGTCCAAAGATGTGCAGGCTAGGTGGATTGGCCATGCTAAATTGCCCGTGGTGTTCAGGGGTGTGTGGGTTATAGGGGAGAAGGGCCTGGGTGGGATGCTGCAAGGGGCGGTGTGAACTTGTTGGGCCAAAGGGCCTGTTTCCACACTGTAGGGAATCTAATCTAAAAGTGAGATAAATTCTGATTAGCGGAGCCATTGATTTTACTCAGGGCCTTCCAGGGGTAGGTGCTGTGTACCTCTGTAGGCCCCAAAGACACAACTTCCAGCAGTCCTGTTTGAGAACCTGTGATATGGCAAATGCAGGTCTTGTTGTTTATCAATACAAATGAAGAGTGGCCTCCATTTTGGCCATCTGACAAAATTAAAAGTGAAATATTCCAGGAAATGGTGATCAAAGTAATCCTGTAGGTTGAACAGTTCACAAACAGAAAGATTTGTAAGGATCATTGTCAGTGATAAGTTTAACAATGAAGCTAAAATATCTTGTTGCCATTGTTAGAGTAACAAAGCTTGGCAAGAAAATAGTTCAAGCACTACGTCTGATTGTGTTAATGATGGAAATATATTAAGACACATTGTAATCAATGGCATTTAGGAAAAATCTGAATCCTTAAGGACGAGGCACTTACAAGCACACATAAATTAGATGGTTCAATCACCCAGTGTGGAATAGTAACTCTGCACCTGTACTGTCTGTAAACATATAACCCAAGGCCCATCTGCGTGATGTGATGCACTTGTACAGTTGCTGTAAATTGACAGACTCCAGTACACAGAATGACTGACCTGAGTTCAAAGCCATGGGAAATTAAATGCAAACAAACCAGGTGGATATCAAAGTGAAAAGCTGGAGGATTGGGAAGGAATTGGAGGGAGAAAGGAAGGAAAATAACTGTCTATGCTACAGAATAGATAATATGCTTCTGGTTGCTTTAATGTTGTACTTAGAAAAGGTTGAGGCTGTTTCTAATCTGTGAACTTTGCACATGTGACTATGACTTGGCACTGTATCTTCTTGACAGTTTGGCCAATTTTGTCAATGTCACATTTAAATTACACAAGAACTAAATGTCAGAAGCTGTGCAGTTTTCACAAAACATTGTAGTAGCTTTAATTTCTCGCTAGGTCTGAGTTTGCTGCCCACTTGAACGTTACTTTCACCATCTCTTAATTATGCTGAATATCATTAGTTTTCTAGACACCCACGGGTGCCACCTGTCACTGGCAATATTTTAATTCTAGGAGTACAAGTCATTTCTAATTTCAAGACACTGCAAAGTGATTCCAAAGGTCTAATTGTATGCTGGATGCAGATGTCTGATAAACTTCAACTTTATAATTCACAGTTTTATCACTTTAAACTGGTCCACTGACCTATATGAAATTATTGGGAAATGAATCTCAAACTACTTTGAAAACAATGAAAAGCTGTACTGCACCGAAGAAACAGGTCTCTATCTCTACTGAGCAAAGCGCTGGCAAACTTTCCTGGTTTGTAGGGACAGGGAATAAACTTGTACATTTAAGATTCTGATGAAAGGTCACAGACCTGAAACTTAAACTCTGTTTTTACCTGACCTGCAAAGCATTTCCTGCATTTTTTGTAGTTTTAGGGTGTCAGGTCAACAGCCCGACAGGTTACCATTTCCAAGCCATCTTGCAAGAAGTTGGTGAACAGTAGCACCTCATAGTAATGATACATGAAGGGCATAATGAGGGGACAGGAGGACTCAGCATGGATCTTGTGATAGCACGTTCACAATGAATACTGATCCTGACAACTCTATGGAGGTGGCCCCTCAATCATAGTTATGTTGTGTTATTATATACTTGGGAGATTAGGAGACCATTCAACCCATTGATCCTGCTATACATTCAGCATGATCATGGCTGATCTTTGGCTTCAACGATATTTTCCTTTCCTCATTCCCAGGTTCAATGATTCCCTAAGATGTGAAGAATCTCTTTTACCTGAATTTTAAATAATCTCAGTCATAGGCTGTCCACAAATTTTCTTTTTGCCATGGAATGTGTGTGTTACTGACAGAGCCAGAATTTGTTGTCTGTCCTCAGTTGCTCCTGAATTTTAAGGCAGTTGCATTGCAGAGGGCTTGGAGTCACATGGAGTCTGACGTGGTGAGGATTGCAGATTTCCTTCCCTAAAGGACATTAGTGAACCAAGTGGTAACACAGTGTGGAGCTGGAGGAACACAACAGGCCAGGCAGCATCAGGGGAGCAGGAAAGCTGACGTTTTGGGTCAGGACCCTTTTTCAGAAATAGAGGAGGGGGAATGGAGCTCTGAAATAAATAGAGAGGAGGGGTATAGCGCTGGGGAAGGTAAGTGGGATGGTGATAGGTGAGTGCAGGTTGGCAGTGGTGGGGATTGGGTAGTGAGGTGGGAGTGGCAGATAGGTGGGAGAGAAGATGGACAGGTTGTGTCAG
This sequence comes from Stegostoma tigrinum, assembly GCF_030684315.1. Classification (NCBI taxonomy): domain Eukaryota; kingdom Metazoa; phylum Chordata; class Chondrichthyes; order Orectolobiformes; family Stegostomatidae; genus Stegostoma; species Stegostoma tigrinum. The sequence continues at coordinate 41,666,092 of NC_081374.1, read as the reverse complement.
GTCAAGGAGGCGGGGATGAGAGGGAGGGTTGGTCATGGGATGAGGCTGGGGTTGGGGAGATTTTAAAGCTGTTGAATTCCATGTTTAGGCCATCGGGCTGTAGGCTCCTGAGGCAGAATATGAGGTGAGCTGGCAGTTGGAGATAAAGAGGTCGAGGGAGGGTAGGTGTCCTTGGGGTGGTGTCAGGAGGATGGGGTGTGTTGGTGGCAGGAGAAGGGGTCTGTCGAGGGTGGGTTAGACTCAGAGCTAAAATAAAAATGGGTGCAGAGGTGCCGATTTTAAAAAAAAAAAAAGTGCAACATCCAAACGTGAAAGGAATTTATTGATGCCCGGGCACAGGGAAATGAAGGTGAGTCTTTTGCTGAGGTTTGGTCCAGTTCCGTAGGCACGTACTGAGAAAGCAGATGGTACATCTGTATCCCTCTTCCCTTCCTATTCATCTATTCGTCCAGGTGCTTCTTAAATGCTGCTCTTGTGCCTGCTTCCACCACCTCCTCTGGCAGTGCGTTCCAGGCACTCACCACCCTTTGTGTGAAAAACTTGCCTCGCACATCTCTTAAACTTCCCCCTTGCATCTTGAACCTAGTAATTGACCGCTCCACCCTGAGAAGAAGCCCCGTACTTTCCACTCTATCCATGCCATTCACAATCTTATAAACTTCTATTAGGTTGTCCCTCAACCTCCTGTGTTCCAGTGGAAACAAACCCAGTCTAGCCAATCTTTCTTCATGGCTAAAATCCCCCATACCAGGCAACATCCTTGGAAACTTTTTTCTGTACCCTCTCCAAAGCATCCACATCCTTCTGGTAGTGTGGTGAACAGAACTGTACGCAGTATTCCAAGTGTGGCCTAACTAAAGCTCTATTAAGCTGCAGCATAACTTGTCGATCCTTGTATTCAGTGCTCCTTCCGATGAAGGCAAGCATGCCATAAGCCTTTTTTACTACCTTATCTACCTGTGCTGTCACCTTCAGTTTTCTGTGGACCTGCACACCCAGATCCCCCTGCGTTTCAATACTCCTAAGAGTTCTGCCATTCACTGTATAATTTCTGACTGTACTTGACCTTCCAAAATGCAATACCTCACATTTGTCTGGATAAAACTCCATCTCCTATTTTTCTGCCCATGCCACTAACTGATTTATATCCTGCTGTATCTTCTGACTATCCTCCTCACTCTCCGCAACTCCACCAATCTTTGGGTATTTGTTGTGTTTTGAATTATCTACCCCACAGGAATATAGGCATTCAGTTCTTGAGTATATTCAAGGCGAAGATCACTAAACCTTTGGACTCTAAGGGTGCTATAATCTCCACAGACCAATAATTTTTTTAGCGTATGAATTTTCTAGTGAATGAAATAACCAAAGATTAAAAGTGCATGTTTTAAGACTTTACAAGTAAAGTAAAATGAACATAGATCAAGCACTACTTGACAAGCAGGTAGTACACTCAATTAAAGAAAGTGACTTTTTCATGAATTAACCAAGGAGCACAATTGAGATATGTCTTAGATTGTTTCTGTTGTGTATTTGATCTCTAACAGGTGTGGAGCATCACAAAAGTCCACAGTTACTCCTGGCTGGCCAGCTAGCTCATTTCACCCTAACGTTAGGCTGAACTACCCATTATCCTTTGAAAGTCATTTCACTCAGCTAGTATCTTTTAGGGTGAACTTGCACCGGCGAGGCCCATCTCGGTTAAGCCATGCTTCTTCAGCTTCTAGGAGTCTTGTTTGTTCAGAAAGTGAACTCTCTAGAACCCTAGATAACAAAGTGTGGAGATGATGAACACAGCAGGCCAAGCAGTATCTCAGGAGCACAAAAGCTGATGTTTCGGGCCTAGACCCTTCTTCAGAGAGGAGGATGGGGAGAGGGTTCTGAAATAAATAGGGAGAGAGGGGTAGGCAGACCGAAGATGGATAGAGGAGAGTATAGGTGGGGAGGTGATAGGTCAGTCCGGGGAGGACGGACAGGTCAAGGAGGTGGGATGAGGTTGGTAGGTGGGAAATGGAGGTGTGGCTTGAGGTGGGAGGAGGGGATAGGTGAGAGGAAGAGCAGGTTAGGGAGGCGGGGACAAGCTGGGCTGGTTTTGGGATGCAGTGGGCGAGGGGGAGATTTTGAAGCTTGTGAAGTCCACATTGATATCATTGGGCTGCAGGGTTCCCAAGCGGAATATGAGTTGCTGTTCCTGCAACCTTCGGATGACACCATTGTGGCACTGCAGGAGGCCCATGATGGACATGTTGTCTAAGGAATGGGAGGGGGAGTTAAAATGGTTTGCGACTGGGAGGTGCAGTGTTTTATTGTGAACCGAGCAGAGGAGAACCCTGTTTGGTAGCTAACTTTGATAACGATAGTTGCTTTCCTTCTTCACAGGGCAGGAATTGCTTTTATTTCCCTCTTTCTCATAAAGTAGCTGCCGCTTTACTGAGCGTTCATGTGTCACGCTGTGAGAATTGTCATTTGATGTCCGTTGGTTTCTGTTTGTCTTGAGATTCAACCCATGTCACTCGGATCTCTAGAATTTGTAATTATTCATTCAGTTAAAGAGCACTGTTTTAATCACAACTGTCTTGTAAACTCTAACATTCATAATGGGTCGTTTTGAGATGTAGGGAAAAAGTGATGAGTTAGTAGATCATCTATGTTATTAAGAGATTGGGTACCAGGGAGGATCCACATAATCTACTTTTTCCTATTTCTTATGTCCTTTTAACTGCTACCAATCCTTGAGTATATACTTGTGAAAATTAATTGAATTTTATAATTTTGGTTTTACACATGCTGAGAAAGAATTGATTCAGAAAAGGGTCAGATTTGAATGTGATGACCAGGGGACATGTCGCAGCTTAGTGCAATGTGCTGATGGTCCCTTTCTGAGCAGTATAATTTGATCTTTTTGTAAGATAGTAAATCTTGAATGTAACAAAAACAAAGAATATCATTTCAGCCACTTAGACAATTAACAATGCCCTTCATTTTGTGTCATTTCAGCTGGGTCACATTAGTTAGTAAGAACTACGAGATCGAGAGAGCAATCGTCCAGCTCGAGAGTGAAATAAACAAGATGAAACAAGCACAAGGGGATGAAAACAAAGAAAATATTCGGCAGGACTTCTGAGGGTGGAGAAGAAACTACCTACTTCCATTTTGTCTTGAAAGTGGACACTCCTGTTTTTAAACTAGTTACAATGACCATGCAGGCAGGATTTTCTGTTTAAGAAAATATGGTGTTGTATTTAATGTATTCTTTGTATTGAGTAGACCAATATTCTGTAATGCCTAGTGGTCCAGACAGGTTTTTATTTGGACTACTGCCTTTCCCTCCTACATTCACACACTGTCCAGTATTAGGTACATTTAGCAACAAGAGATCAAATATCAATTGAGATTTTCACACCAATCTAGTTCTCAGGATTATTTAATTATTTGATGGAAAGTCTTAATCAGGTTTATATTACATTTTTATAGTGGCATATTTACAAATAAAATTGAGTTAAATGTACATGTTGCTTGTGAATTCATTAGATTAAGTGGCTGCATTTTTTTTCAAGCATTTGTTCTGGGTAGGTTACCTATCCCTCTGGGAAAAGCCTTGAGTGTGCTTTGATCAAAGTGCTTTCAGAGTCTGCACCACACACCTCTCCTCGAGCATCATCAGTTGTCTCAGTAAGGATTGCCTTTTTCCCACAAGCACATCAAGAACCACCACTCCACCCTAAAATGCTTACTGAAGGACTGGAGTCCTTGATTCGGGGATCACAATGTGTATGGGCTAGATATAAATCTAGCTAGCCAGGCATGTTGACAGTCCAGAAGTATGCTCTCTCTGTTTGAGGTGGCCAATTCCATATTGATGAGCCCATAAACTAATACAACTGGGTCAACTCAGTAAATGTCGGGTAGTTGTCAATCTTGAAAAGCTGTTTATCACTTTGACCGAATTGGAATTGCATCATGGTCTCTTCTGTGACATTCTGTCCTATAGTGAGCTGAGATAAGCTTTCTGCATTGAGTAAACGGACACTTGACAAGTTAGATCTCTTGGGACCATCTGAGCATTCTTGCCTTGAAGTAGAAGCATTAGATCAGGATAATTTGCCACCACTGTGCTTTGGAGACTTTCTTACCAGATTATTAATAGTCAGGATAATTTTTCCCAATGGACTGAGCTGTTTTATTACTTAAGCTAAAATGACAGTTTGTTCTAGCCGTATTGCATGCTTTGTAAATGGCTAAAACTTTGTGAACCCTACTTGATTCACTTGAACTATTTCCATCAGCTCATAGTTTTTCTTTAATTGCCCCTAAGAAAATTGTATTCGGGTAATGTGATTGTCAGGTATCTGGCATTCGTTGTAGCATTACTAACACTTCATTTCAGATTGGAGAACACTGCAGCTCTACTTAAAATGCATGAAAATATTGATCTGGCAACAACTTTTAAATTGAAACACTAAGGAAAGCAAAGCAACACCAATGTTGAAAAGAACAGCAGAGCCTTTATTTTTGTGATTCAGTATCCCAAATAGCTTTCCAGCCAATGACGTACTAACATGCATTTATATAGCATGGCGTGGAGCTGGAGGAACACAAGCCAAGCAGTATCAGAGGAGCAGGCAAGCTGACGTTTCGGGTCGGGACTCTTCTTCGAAAATGGTGAACAGTGTGGAGCTGGAGGAACGCTATTTCTGAAGAAGGGTCCCGACCCGAAACGTCAGCGTTCCTGCTCCTCTAATGCCGCCTGTCCTGCTGTGTTCCTCCAGCTCCATTACTGTGTTATTCAGACACAGCAGCGGCAGTTCTTGCTTTATAAATGCATCAGAGATAGTATCTTCAACCTAGCAAAACATTCCAAGTTCTTCGTGGGAATGGACAACAAAAAAAAGACTGGCATCGAAACAGAAGACCAATAGCTTGGAAAAATAGATTTTAATGAGCATCTTAAAAAAGAGCATTGAGGGTCAGAAAACTAATGGGGAAATAAACAAAAACAAAGTTGCTGGAAAAGCTCAGCAGATCTGGCAGCATCTGTGGAGGAGAAAACAGTTAGCGTTTCGGGTCTGGCGATCCTTCCTCAGAACTGTAATGGGGAGATATCCAGACATTAAGGGCACGACAGCTGACCAAACAACTATCAATTGTGGAGTGGTTTAAATTAGTGACACACACAAATCATGTTTGGAGGAGCTCACAGTTATTGGGTTGGCAGAAAGTTGGTACTAACTCTGCATATCCTTTGGGCTGCTCACTTGGGAAATCTCCCCATCTGCACTAACTGATAGCTGTTCTCCAATTTTCACCCTCCATTATACCTGCCTCTGCCACAATCTAGGAGGAAGACTGCCCATGATAGGGCAACAGAGTCAGGCTGGATGGTGTGCTGCCTGTTGTTTAGTTACCCACCCTGCGTAAGGAGAGAATCCTGACTTTTGACATGCCTGAGCAAGTCTTGATTGGTATCAGAAGCTGCCCTTGACTTATTGTCTTGGGGTCCCCTGAATGAGGCTAAGCCCCTTGACTTGATTAGGGTCATCTGACAACTATGCAAGCTTCCTGGCTTTGTGTCTGTGCTAATCAGCACAGCAAGGCAGCAGTACTATGAGCCTGGTATATCTGGCTAAGGGAGCAAAGTGGAAAAAGCAAAGCAAGGCAATTCACAATAGAGATTGCTGTAAGCTTTCATGTAGGCTTAGAGTGAGTGAGTACCAGGAAAACAAACTATGGATATCCAGCCTTGTCCAGTCCATGATTCATGTGTGACCCTGACTGCACAGTACTCTTGCTGCAGCATTACAATGATTGTTGCTGATACGTTCTGCAAATGAATGTCACATGCCCCATTAAGGTTCTTTGAATTTGGTATATGTCAGATTCAAGTGTCTGGATGCAGGTTGCATATACCTGGTGCCCATGGAGTGTTCCCTGACATATTGATGCTAGTGTCCAGCATGGTCATTATTTGGAGTGACCAGCCTCTCTGGTTTCCATGTTTTGGTTTCCCAAAGTGTAGCTTGCTCTTTTGGAATATTAATGAGGTTGAGTTAGCCTGTCAACAAGGACCTTAACAAGTATTCATTGATGTCAACTGTCAACACACTGCTCCCCAGTGAGAGCCTTGTTATGTTGTTCGTTAAAAGTGGAAAAGATTATCTTGACGCTTCTCACTTGTCACCTGATGCAACCATGCGTCTCACCATAGCCCATGTCGCTCAGATCCCAAGAAGATTTCATCTTTGTTGTTTATAACAGCCCTTTTGCCATTCCAGTCCACAATCAAAAATATAGAAAAAGTAAAAAAAAATGGCCTTTTTAGTTTTGTAACCTTGTAAATCTTAAAATGAAAATTAAAAAAAAAACAAGTTCCAAGAATTGTACAAACCCCAACAGGTCATGTTGAAATCATCAACTTCTTGTGGCTTTGCTGTGTAATTGGTTGCACAGTGTTGCTTGTAGTCAGAGCCTCTGCAAGCTCCTTCCATACTGAGACGTTAATCATTTTAGATGCTCTGCATTTATTGTTATCAATAAGCTGTTGACCCTTCACTTATACCTCATTGAGAAGTATGTTGATGTCTCATTCACTACAGTTGTGACACCTGAACAGTAGGGTTTATGTAGCACCTTTGATACTTTGCAACTTTCAAAGGAACCTCACAGGACCATTACATTATGGCACTAAGCCACATGTGGAGATGTCACTCTCAATGTTTAAACGCTCAGTCAAAGAGATAGGTTTTAGAACGACCGAGAAGGAGGACACCAAGGCAGAGACTGAGAGGTGTATGGAGGTAGTTGACAATATTTGAGGACTAGATAACTGAAGGTGCACCCACCAATGGTTGGCTGATTAAAATTGGAACCATATGTGTAAGGCCAGAATTGGAAGAACGTAGATACCATTGAAGATTATGAGATTGGAGGAAATTGTGAACACAGTGGTGAGAGGCTGTCAAGGGATTTGAAAATAAGATTGAGAATGTAAAGATCAAGTTGTTGCTTTACATGAAGACAGTTTAGGCCATCGAGCACTGTAGTGATGGGGGAATAGAACTTGCTCTGTTAACACACTGGCACCAGAGGTTTGGATGACCTTGAGTTTATGGAGGGTAGAATATAGATGAATTGCCTGGAATTTATTGGAACAACTGTGTCTGGAGGTAACAAAGGCATGGACAAGGATTTCAGCAGCACGGGCTGAAAAAGGATAAAGTCAATTGTAATTACAGAAGTGAAAATGAGTGATCTTTGTGACAGCATGAATATGAGTTTGGAAACACATCTCAGGATCAAATGTGACACAGATTGTGAACAGACTATTAATCTCAGTCTGTTGTCAGGGAAAAGGATGGAGTCAGTAGACAGCAGACTGTGAGAATGGGGACCGTAAACTGTGGTGTCTGTCTTTCCAAAATTTAATTGGAGGAAATTTCTGTTCCTTAATCACTGGACTTCAGAAAAGTGGTCTGGTAATAGAAACAATCTGCGAATTTTTAGTGAGTTATTGGGTATGCATAGCCATTTTCTTTGCTGTAAGCAAGTTAGAAAAGGCAGATATATTGAAAATCAGCTGTTTCGCTTAGCTTTGTGATCAGAAATAGTGGGAACTGCAGATGCTGGAGAATCCAAGATAAAAAAGTGTGAAGCTGGATGAACACAGCAGGCCCAGCAGCATCTCTGATGAAGGGTCTAGGCCCGAAACATCAGCTTTTGTGCTCCTGAGATGCTACTTGGCCTGCTGTGTTCATCCAGCTTCACACTTTGTTATCTTGTTTTGCTTAGCTTGTCTTTTTAAAATGTCCTACACACTTTCTTGTATATTTTAATATTTTAAAAAGCTTTTAATGGTTTATATAAATGTTTCAAAGATTGCTAGTGCTACATTTACACAAGTTTTAAAAAATATTTAAATATATTTAAAAACTGATAAAAGTTCTAAGTTTATAAATGTTTCAGAAATGTTCAAAAATATTTAAAATGTTATCAAAGGTTTTTTTTTAAGAAAAGCTTTGGTCATCTACCATTCTACTTCCTTTGTGGATCACTGTATGATTCTGACAATGCTTTTGTGAAGTAGCTTAGACATAAGTATTATTCAGCCCATTTGACAAAACAAATCTCATCATCTTAATGGCAAAGACTGGTTTGAAGGATGAATATACTCTGGAGCACTGGAATGATGCTTGAGTTACATTTTGATATCCACAAGGACGGGCAGCTTGGCAGCTGCCCCGAAACGGATGAGTTTCAACTTGTCCGCTGTCTGCAATCCTACTTGGGATTTATCTAACTGGATTTATCTACTCCACCATCACAGATAAGTTCCTAATTTCCTTGAGGAATAGCTTCTAAACTGGAAGTATATGTAAGTAAATGTGATTACTTACCTAATATGTCTTCTGCATTTGCTGGAGCACTTATATTTCACTGGTATGTCATTAATAGTAATACTATTAGAATGATGCAAATTAATAGCACTGGTAATGGAGGAATTTGCACTTTGTAAGACCCTTATGGAAATCTAAACATCTGCCTGATTTATCTCTTAAACCACAAGAATTTACAATAAAGTGAAGGAAACCTTTTAAGATTTGGCATCATACAAGGATAATCCTTTACTTGGCTTATAAAATGAAACTAGTAATATGTTTCCTGTCTTTTTTATTTGGGAATTTTTAGAGTTATTAGTATGGACCACATTAAAATGCTACTTTTATGTTCAAGATTATGCTCAAAGTTAAATTTAAAGGGCAACCATGTTCTGAGATGCAGACTAGAATTCAAATGAGATATCTTTCCAGATTGCTTGATGCAATGGAGGCTTGCTAACAGTGCATGAGGGACTGGAATATTCTCTATTTACAAACAGCATAATGCAATGTCCTCATTGGGATGGGAGTGCCATGGAAATGGAATTGAATGTGGACAGCAGTGGTGGGCTGCTTTCAGATAAATCAGCTGCTTAACTGGCCAGTCCCTGATCAAGGATGGAGTCACGGATCAAACAACTGGCTCTATGTGCAAGTATGGAACAGGGTAACATGTGACTCTGACCTGTTTAATGAGAGCTGGGAAAGACACGAGAACCAACAAGGCAAACTAGAGCCAGTGAAAGAAAGCAGTCTTATTTTATACTCAGGAATTGGGGTAATCTGGTGCTTTGTGCTATTTCCTTTTTAGCAAGAATGGTGTAATTCACTACAACTATTACCATTGTTCATTCAGTTGACAATTGTAAAATAGACTAGGTTGCTGATTCATGTTCAGTCTCATCTCGCTGAAGCATTATTTAATCCATGTTTTTAAATATTGGAGCAACTCACCGGAGTATCCAGCTTCCATAACGAGAGGTTTCCATTGTTACTCGGTTAGATTATCATGTAACTAGATATTGAGACCTAAAATGTAACCTAGAGCATGATTGTGGAGTCCACTTTTTTGAGAGAGACCTGTGGGTCTCAATGCCCAAGGAATCTTAAAATAGTGTCAGACCAGGCCTTCAGGAAGCTAGTGTAAGTTGTAGATGGATGGCCACGCCCACTGTCTTCTCTGTAAACAGTGATGGAATTATCACAATTTCAGTGCATGAATTTAATCAGCGCTTGGCAGGAATAGTGAAATAGGATACTCATTTTCTCTCAACAGTACAGTTCAGATTGATTGATTTATGTATTTATCTATCTATTAACCTGTTTTCTAATCAACCTGCTTAGTGATGTTATTACATCCCTCTGAAACAGGTGGGATTCAGATTCATTTTTAATGTTCCTGAATATTTGTTTCAGCTGTCTGAACCCAAATTGACCATATAATGACACTGCATTGCTGAGTATGTTTTTAGTAAAGTACTTCACATTGCCACTTAACCTCAAACTTATCTGTTGGACAATGGCCCATATTATCTGATCTGACTGATTAGTCTTGTTTGAGTCTTGGGAGGCAGTGGTATTGTGGTAATATCACTAGACTCAATCCAGATCCCCAGGTTAATGTTATGGTGCATGGGGTCGAAGCTCATTATGACAAATGGTGACATTTGAATTCAGTAAAAATTGGGAATAAAGAAACTGTCCCTATTGATTGTTGTAAAAACCCATCTAGTTCACTATGTCCTTAAGGGAAGATATCTGCTGTCCTGATCTCATCTGGAGTACATTAGACAGCAAACCCATAGATATTTGGTTGTCCATACAAATCTGAGGTGATGCTTTTTGAAAGGTCAAGTAAAGGTGGAATTTACACATTGAGTGGCAGAACCCTTAGGAATATTGATATGCAGAGGGATCTGAGAGTGCAGGTCTACAGATCACTGAAGGTGGCAGCTCAGGTAGATAAGCTAGTAAAAAAAGGCTTATGGCATGCTTATCTTCATTGGAAGGGGCAATTTATAGTGCAGCTTTATAGGACTTTAGCTAGGCCACACTTGGAATGTTGCGTACAGTTCTGGTTATCACAATAGAGAAGGATGTGGATGCTTTGGAGGGGGTACAGAAAAGGTTTACCAGGATGAGGTTGTTGACTTGCTTGCTAAATTGGCTTGTTCTCGTTCAGATGTTTAGTCACCATGCTGGGTGACAACATCAGTGGAGCCTCCAGTGAAGCGATGTTGTTCCACTCCGCTTGGAATTTATACTGTCTTATCCGTTATGGTGAGTTGTGTCATTTCCAGTCTTGATCTGTATGGGTTTGTATAGGGGGTCCAATTCCACAGATTTATTGATTGCATGGTTCTCCACCCATAATGCAATTAACAAACAGTAGAATTGGACCCCGCATACAAACCCATACAGATCAAAACAGGAAATGACACAACTCACCATAACGGACCAGACAGTATAAATTCCGAGCGGAGTAGAATAACATCGCTTCATCAGAGGCTCCACTGGTGATGTCACCTAACATGGTGATAAAATGCCTGACCAAAAACAAGCCAGTTTGGCAAGCAAGTCAACAACCTCACCCACAACCGGAGCTATAGATCTTTCCCAAAGCTTTAAAGGTTTACCAGGACGATTTTAGTTACGAATAAAGGTTGGATTGACTGGGTTTGTTTTCACTGGAACACAGGAGGTTGAGAGCTGACCCGATAGAAGTTTGTGAGATTGTGAATGGCTTGGATAGAGTGGAAAGTACGAGGCTTTTTCCTCAGGGTGGAGGGGTCAAATACAAGAGATCCCGGTTCAAGGTACAGCAGAAGGGAAGTTTAACAGAGATGTGTGAGACAGGTTTTTCAAACAAAGAGTGGCGAGGGCCTGGAACTTGCAGCCTAAGGAGATTACAGAAGCAGATATAATAACAGCATTCAAAAGAAGCACCTGGATGAATACATAAACGGGAAGGGAATAAAGGGATGTGAATCCTATAAGTGAAGTGAATTTTAGCCTGGAAGGGCAAATGTATCTGCACAGGCTGGAAAAGCTGAAGGGTCTGTTCATGTGCTGTATTATTCTTCTGTTCTTTGACTCTTAACTGTCCTCTGGGCAATTAGGGATGGGCATCAAATGATGGTCCAGCCAGAGATGTCCAAATCATGTAGGCAAATAAAACAAATTGGAATGATGAGCAACTCCTACTTTAGGAGCATAAATTTAACGACCGATACAAGAATGAAGTTACAATTTGGACCTCAATTACTTCTTTACCAAAGAGCAAATAAAATATGGCCTTAGCACTTTTGGTACCTGTACAGAAGTGCATTTAGCAAAGTTTTTCTCAAAATTGGAGCCTGATAATTTGAACACTGAAAGTCTGGACCAATTGTTAACATTCAGGGATAAAATTTATCAAAAATACTTATTAACTGCTTATAAGGCGTGGTCAGATTTTGACAGATTTAGAATGGCTGAGGATAGTACAATGCAAAAACACTTAATGGAATTTGCAAATTGTTGGCAAGACTGCAAAAATTTAATCTGAAAATTCCCCAATATGTGCTGGTCTTTTAAATTTTTGGACTGTATCTGTAAAGTATGGACAGACTTTTGGTTTTAGGGAGATAAGCTGAATAAATGTCAAAAGCACCAGAAAGATTCCTAGGAAAGCATTCCTTCCCAGCAGCACTGTAACATAAAAGTCATATGACAAAACATAGAGGATATAATATTAACAAAATGGTAAGATAGTCTAGACAGAAGTTACATGTGACAGTATGAAAAGAGAAATGAAGACAAATGCTATTGATAATTTTGAAGTGAAGAGAATTTGGGATTTACAATGAGTGAAAGAACTCCAGAAATGCTCAGGGTGTAGTCAATCAATATTTCAGCTGTGATTCAATGTATCAATACACCACAAACTGTCCCAAATAATGGAATAAAGTACTTGGAACTAAACATGAACTGGAAGATTCAAAGGAGCGCAGTACACATACAGATCAAAGAAAGGGCATTGTATTGTTCACAAAAAGTTTCAGTCCAGTGACGGAGATATCAGTAGCAAAGTCTTTCAATTGTGCAAGATTGGACAGTGTGTCTACAGTGTGGAGAGTATACTGGCTAAAATGCTACTTGACGGCATAAAAAGGAATGGGACAAAGTTAGGAAATTTGAGATTTCCACCAGCTTCAAATTTAGGAAAAATAACGCACTTAAATCTTTGAAAAGAGTGGTCATTCCTTATAAAGAAAATAGAGTCGATCATTAATATCACAATGTAGTGTCTGGTGAGATATCCTTATTATTAAGTCGACCACGAATGAAAAATGCACAGAGGGAATAGGATATAGACAATGACAAAGCTATTGCATTCGGCAAGTTTATGAATTTGCAATTTGCATAACTAGGACACTACTGTACTCCTGTGATGGGACATCACTTCTCCATCAAAGAAGTGTTATTGACATCGGGAGGTACGAATTTCGAAGACAAAATGTCAGTTGTGTTAAAATTGCAAAGGCAATTTGTCAATCTGTCCTCTAAAAGCTTGAAAGTTTTAGTAAAGGATACAGGAACCATAAATGGAAAGTATGCTGAGCTAATAAAAGAAATAAACGACAGTTATGAGTTTTGTCAGAAATATGAAGAGATTTCACCTAAGTAGTGGCAATGGATTTAAAGGTATAGAATAAAGAAATAACCCTTTTCATTTTAGGAAACCAGATTATTTTATCATTAACTGACATAGTAAACACAAAAAAAATTGTGGATAAAATGGTGGAAAAGTGGATGGAAATTGGGTTTGAACCACTGGCAAAACATTTCAGTGATAGGCAGATAGGGTATAGTTTGCTAATAACCATTTAGAGATGTGTGTGAATAAGTTATGAACACAACAGCAGAAAGTTCTTTTAGCAATGATACATGTGAAAGGAACCATGCAGTAAGAGACAAAATATTCATAAAAATTTGGCAGATCAGCAAGTCTGTAAGTCATCATGTGCGCCATTGTGGGCTGTACTGTATCAGAATTTGCTGCAGATGATTGGAAGATATAATCCATATGAGTTAGTTTTTGGTACGAATCCTAACTTCCGTCATCAAGACCATTGGAGAGTAATGTCAATCACGGAGATGTTTATTATGATAATTGCTTATTTGAGAGGGGGCTTAAAGACTAGAGCAACCATGGAAGGTCATTAGTAAAGGTGGAAAAATAATTACCAAACAATATGGACATACTCTTCAAGGATGCTTGGTAGAGTTTAAATTTTTGCTGATCTTAAAGTAGTTACATAAAATAACAAGAAGCCATTGCTACATTCCAAGAAGGACCAGGAAACTGAAGTTTTAAAGTGTTCACCTGCAGGTATTGAGGTTAGGTTAAGCTGATTTCCTGCCCAGTATGGCCACTATGCCATTTGATTGGACTCTTAAAGTCCATATTGGGGAAAAAGAAATCTTTGCATTTTAATATGCGAAGACAAAAATGTAATGTGATGTCATTTTGTTTGTTTATTAGGTTGTACCCATCTTAGGTTAGTGGTTTTAGATTCAAGTGCCACCGTGGGACTTGATGGCCAAGGAAGGTACATTCATAGCCTGGTTTTGGGGTAGGGCTCAAAATGTACCTCCTTCTAATGGACAGGTGATGGTTGTGGAGGGGTTGGGAAAATCAGAGGACCCCCTTCATGGGTCTGCTCCTGGGCCTGGTCAAGTTGGCTATTAACAGACACAGGCAATGGGCAGTGAAGGAGTTGATAGGTGCCAACTGCCTGCCCTTCTACCTGGCTATGTTTGTGACCTCAGGTCCAATATCAAATGATATTAAAGATGGCCCAAGCCATTGTACCTCTCACAGTTGCTAGCTGCTGAACAAGGGTTTACAGTTTCAAGGACTGCACACCAATCCCATCCTGATATCCTACAGTTTATAGCTTGAGGTTAATTTCTTTGCCAGTAACTGTTTAGCTGGAGCACGGTGACCTCTGTGACATCACAGAATCATCCATTCATGCTGGGTCAATGGAAAGTGTGGATGTGCAGAGGGATCTTGGTGTCCATGTACATAGGTCCCTGAAAGTTGCCACCCAGGTTGATAGTGCTGTTAAGAAGGCTTATAGTGTGTTAGGTTTTATTGGTAGAGGGATTGAGTTCCGGAGCTGTGATGTCATGCTGCAACTGTACAAAACGCTAGTGCAGCCTCACTTGGAATATTGCGTGCATTTCTGGTTACCCCATTACAGGAAGGATGTGAAAGCATTGGAAAAGGTGCAGAGGAGATTTACCAGGATGTTGCCTGGTCTGGAGTAAAGGCCTTATGAAGAAAGGCTGAAGGACTTCGGTCTGTTCTCATTGGAGAGAAGAAGACTACGAGGGGATTTAATAGAGACATACAAGATGATCAGAGGATTAGATAGTGTGGTCAGTGAGAGTCTTTTTCCGAGGATGATGACGACAGCTTGTACCAAGGGGACACAGCTACAAATTGAGGGGTGATAGATTTAAGACAGATGTCAGAGGCAGGTTCTTCACTCAGAGAGTGCAAAGGGTGTGGAACACCCTGCCTGCCAATGTAGTTAACTCAACCACATTAGGGGCATTTAAACAGTCCTTGGAGAAGCATATGGATGATGAGGGGATAGTGTAGGGGGATGGGCTTAGATTAGTTCACCGGTTGGCGCAACATAGAGAGCCGAAGGGCCTGTTCTGCGCTGTATTGTTCTATGTTCTATTAGTGCTTCCAGCCTCTAATGGACTCTATGTTGTCCAGAGTCCACTTCTTCAAATTCTTAACCATTTCAGCTCAAATGTCTGGGGCACCTGGATTCTCAGCCATCACTGTCTTCTAAAAGGTGCCAACTGCTATTGATCATACCCACATAGCTTTGAGAGTGCCTGCACCAAATAATAGTGTTCATGAGCTGAAAAGGATTCCACTGTTTTAATGTTAAATTGATTTATGATAATAGCAGTCATATTTCTGTGTTCTGTTTTATATCGAGGGGACTGTTATGATCTGTATGTACTGGAGCACTGATTTGTGCTAGCCTCTTTCCAAGGACTCTTGGACCATGCAAGGATTATCGCTGGTAGACAAAAGCTACCCTTTGCAGCCATGTATTCTCTAAGAAATGACCAGATTGCTATAGAGCAAAGGCAAAACACTGCCCACAGTTTGACCAGGGCCACTGAGAAGTGGATTGTAGGTGAGGTTCCAGTGGTTGGGCAAATTGGCCTGGGTAATGCAGTGGAGGCCAGACACCTCGGGTATCCTGCATCGTTGAGCTACTCTGTTTCCTTCATAGTCTCAGTTGCCAAAAGAGGAATTGTATTGAATGAGGACCACGAGAGAAAGACAGAACTTGTCGGAGGAGGAATTTTGAGGATCCTGTTACGGCCAATGAGGAGTATCAATGAGCAGAATACAGTACACTGTCCAGAGAGTCTGACAGTATCAAGGCAGTCCAACAGCCAGACATTTCCAGGATTACTGAGCTGAGGAGAAACTTTTCATTTGCGATTTCTAATGCCATTTGTGCACCCAGCCCTCTGCTTTGCATCTTATCGCCAAAGATTTCGGTTGGTGTTGCTGGTTATTACTATCATCAAGGAAAAGGTCAGAATTGGATCTAACGTGGTCTCAACTTCATAAAAATCTAAAGAACCCGTCCAAAATTTCCCCTCTATCATCTTTAGCAGTAAAACAAAGAAACAGTGAGCTCTTCCATTAAATTACTCTGTTGCACCTTGACTCGAATATGGTCCTTGCACCTGAGAAACCTGAGTGATTTCAGGGAAACAGCTCCCTTCTAAGAATTGCAAAGTTGTAAATTATCTGAGAATGTTCCTTTTGAGAGCCTGGCCATCACTATAACTTCAATATTTCACAGTGCAATCAGGTTGCACTGGTCTCTTCCTATGCTCCAGCATCCTATCTGCGTGTTCAGACTGCAATGGACTGTGATTTATGCACTTCTTCACTAGAGAGTATTACACACTGAGTAAAAATGAACATCTTGGCCACTGGCTATCTCACGGACTTTAAAAGTACAGCATTCCTTTGAAAAGAACTGGGACAGGAAGAACCTTTGTGAAATTTTAGGAAACAACACACATACCATCAACTAAGTGGATTGAAGCTTTGATTTTCTTACCCACCAATTCTATTTGTAAATTTAATTTTATTTATAGCTTGTATTTGACTTATATCTATGAAGTGGATGCACAGTGGATATAATGCACCAACCTCCTTGCTGAGTTATGTTTGCAGAGGCAGTGTTAATGTGTGTGCAAAGTCACAGAGGAAGACAGTGCCAGTAAGCAGAACATCATCTACCTTTTGGTGGTCTTGCTGGTCTCTTGGTACTGTTAGCTGGGCTGAGGACTAATGTCCACTCAGTGACGCCACTTAGCAGCACCGAGAGGGCAGGTCTGTAAACATTGAGACCAGTTTGGCTTTATTCAGATCTATTGCTAGGGGTGACCACTACCAGCTGAGGCTGCATTTCCTGGCTTGCTGTTTCTGTAGTGATATCCAGCTGTATTTCTAAATACAGCGCCAGAACCTCTAAACTCAGATGGCTTTGACAGTGGCGAAAACTCTTCCGTGATTTGCATGGTACCTCACATAACCTTTTACCTGCACAGACAGTGAAACATGGAGCTCTGCACCACAGCAGATATGACACCATGTAACACACTCGCTGCCTTTGTTTAAGTTCAAGTAGGGACATTGCAGGCACAATTGCAGGGAACATACCATAACATGTGTGGCAATTACTGCCCTTGAAAAGCTGGACTGTGAGAATCAATGGGTTTGGATAATGAAAGCTTTCATGTGGTTCTGTTCAGAAAGCTGACTGACATTTACAAATGGATGCACTTAAGTGAGGGAGGAAGTTAGGATAAGGTCGCCTTTAATGTATAGCAATTTTAGTCAGACTTGGAGAGCAGTTTTGGGTAGCTATGCTCACTGTGATATTTCCCAGGGACAATGCTATAAAAAGCAATCAGGCTACAGAGGCTGAACAATAATGATAACAAAAGATGTTTAATTAGCACGTCTAGCATGTAGATGGACAACGTCTAACTGCATCCTTTGCATGCGACTGGGTGAAATTTGATGAGAATGTTCCAACATGAGTTTATTAGATACTGACATAAATTATTTTCAACGGTCAGCAAGCAACAGGAACTGAGTCAGTTTGAGGAATCAGGCCAGAGAAGCTGGTTGTAAAAGACAGTGGCTTATAATATATGACTTTAACATTGACATAGGCCGTTCGAGGACATCAGGCAGAACTGCTTCACACAAAAGTTGAGGAAAGAGTTCCACTATCAGTTTGAGATAAGTTTCAATAGAAAATATTAAACTGGGATTGATAACTTCATATTTGGCAATAGGGTATTAAGAGTGTTGACCAAGGCTAGTAAGTGCAGTTAAGAGACAGATCAGCCATGATCTAATGGAATAGAGAGCGAAATGGCCTCCTGTTCCTAGTCCTTTGATAGTTATTTTTAAACTCCTCCAGCTGATTGATCGATATGATGGTTTCTGGATTAATTCTCATTCTGTTGTTGCCTGATCTCTGGTGGAAAAGTGATTTGGAAAGCTAAAGCATCTTAAGCTCAGGGCAAGGAAAAATGGATCAGTCCCTAGCTCACCATTCCTGGTTGCTGCCCACTGACCCTCCCCTGCTGGAGGTCCATGAGTGCCAACCCTTGGTGAGGAAGAGATTGAAGCAGGGTTGTTGGGGGAGGGGTGAGGCAGCTCTCCTGTACTGTCCATGTAAGTGAATAGCCTGTCAATAATCTCTCTCTGTTTTCCTTGTGGGTAGGAGGGCAAAGTACCAGAGACTGTCTAGCATTTGTTGAACCCCAACAAGATCAGTGCCCAAGGAGAAGAAGGCTAATAAAAATTGGCCTGGGTGAAAAATTCTCGGACTAACTGAGTTAATGTGTAGCTTGTCATCTCTTGAATATCCCTTTGCAGCCTGTGTCGAGCTGATTATGACACCCGCAGCTTCCCCATAGCAACCTTATTCAGAGTGTCTGAACAGTCCTGTGGATAATAGTAGCATGTCGTTAAATTGCCTGATCAACTGATCAAAAGCTAATTTGGAAAGCAGCACCATTAGTGTTCAGATTGGCTGAAGGATGTCCTGGTTACTCAGTATGACTCCAGTGAAGAAACAGCAGGAAATATTAAAGTAAGCCACAGTTCGAACACAATGTGAACATGGCCCCTTACTAAAACCCCAGTCTTCAGAAAGGTCAGAATCCTCAGTGCACACCTTGTGTTCTTCAAATAATAGCTCCCACTCCCTCATTTCAAATTCCATAGAATGCTATGAATTGTGCACCAGGAGAATGATTTAAAACGAGAGAAATCAGAAGGTAAATTTCACAACTTTATTGCAGGAATCAATTTAACATTGTAACATCACAACTGTTTTCAGAATATTTAGAGATTATGAATTTGACTAAGGATAAATGTATTTTAAATAAATTGTTCAGTACTTCATTTGCAGCTTTTCTGTTTAGCTTGGAAAATGGAATTCCCAAGAAATGGCACATAAAATAAATCAGACGAAAATGGCTATCTGTCAATCTGTCTGCACGCCAACGTATTTCTAAATTAATGAACTGTCAAAATCCTGTTATTTGTAAGAACCTGATTATTTAAGTTTCTCATCGACTCAATAGTATGTGCATTGTCTACTGTGAATCTACACCTACAGACCAGTTTCAATCACTGTGATAAATTAATTGTTCTTATAGGACAGTTCACCTCCATGCAGCAGGTCTAATGAGGGAATGTGCAAGGGTCTTACTGCTTCTGATTCCGGTCCAGCATCAGAAAGTGCTTCTGTGTAACCATTAATGAGGAAAGATTCAGACTCGCGGTGATTATTGGACAAAATTACTTTGAACCTACAGCCTACAAACAAAACATTCAGCCCCAATTAGGTTCACGTAGAATTCTTCCCACCTCTCTCCATCGAACCAAATCAACATATGTTTCTAAACCTTTGCCCTTCCTCCAGTTTTCCTTTAATTTCATCTTTGCTATTCAATTTCACCACTATTCATGGACGATTAGCTAGTAACTGCTGGGCTTTCCAGCTACACACGCACCTGTCAATGAATATTTTACAAATACAAGTTCCATACTCTATTCATTTCAATAATCCCTAATTTTGGTCTTATCCACAGATGAATCTACATCACCCCGCTTCATCATTTTACAGCCCTTATTCAGGCCACTGCCTTCAGTTTCTCTTTAGTAGAGAAAAGCAATTCAATTAGTTCAATCTATCTTGATGGGTAAAACCTCTCCATTTGGTATCGCACATACTCATGTTTGTCTCAGAGCATCCCTTATTTTGATTAATAAAGTGCAAAAGCTCACACTTGTCCAGTTTGAAATTATTTTAGCAATTCCTACTCATTCTGCAAGTCGTGTGGGTGGCACGGTGGCTCAGTGGTTAGCACAGCTGCCTCACAGCACTAGGGACCGGGGCTTGCGTCCACCTTTCGTAACTGTCTGTGATAAAAAAAAGTGTGGAGCTGGATGAACACAGCAGGCCAAGCAGCATCTTAGGAGCACAAAAGCTGACGTTTTGTGCCTAGACCCTTCTGATGATGACCCTTCTGTGTCAAGTTTGCATATTTTCCCCATGTCTTATAGATGTGCAGGTTCCACCATTCAAATTCAATGATCTTCTACCTCAGTATCATTTTCCTGCATTATCACCATATTCCTTGATGTCTTCAATATCCAGAAATATATCAAACTCTACATTGAATGATTGAGTTTCCACAGCCTTCTAGGTACAGAATTCCAAAGACTTATCACCCACTTAAGTGAAAGAATTCCTATCTTCTCAGTCTTCCCCTCATTCCGAGACTGTGTCCTGGTTGAGACCCCAGAGCCAGGAGAAAGATCCTTGCTGCATCGATGCTGTCAGACCCTGTCAGAATTTTATATGCTTCAAGGAACTGGATTACCTCTCACCCTTCCGAACCGTGGAGAATGCAATTCAGTGTTCGCATCACAAATGGTGTTCCCCTTTATTGAAGTGCCCATCAGATTACTGCCCACATGGTGCATGCCACATGGTAGAGATCACATGCTACAGCAGACCTGGAAGCAGATTTGTACATAACTGCATTTCAATCCCAACATTCCCCTTCTAGTACAACAAACAGAAAGAAAAACTTGCATGTGTTATCAAGTACCAAATTACTCAATATACACACAATTCTTGCCATGAATTAGTGATGCATTATTTTTGTCAGTCTCTCCATTTACATCGAATATGGAGGGCTGAACCTTACTGCTTTTTGCTTTCCAATGTGCAGCCACCTGCTGAGCTTTCCCAGCTAGCCCTTGGTATACGAGTGACCATCTGGCGTGTTCATACACTCATTGATCCTCTTTCAAGGCCAGAGTGTTCCTGACTGTCATTGACCCTCCCCTCCCACATTATCCCCTCGCAGCCATGTTCTCTTGTATCTACCTCTTGCAGATCCTGCTCTCCCCTCTTCATTCTTTTGTGATTACACTCCATTTTTACTCAGAAACCCGGTCCCCAGGTCTAAGTTGTCAAGGTGCATTCCCACAGCAATAACCACCCTTGCTGCAGCATCTTCCCCACTCCCAACACACCCAACCCCATGACCTTTTCCCTACTTCCCCTTAATTTCTGTGACAGACCAGCAGATCAACCATGGCCCTCCCCCTCCCTCTTCCATTCTTTCCTTCCTCTTACCCTCTTTCATCCCTCCTCTCCCTGCTTCTACCTTCTTCTCCTTCCAGTATGGGCTCCTCTGTCTTTCTCTCTTCCTCCATGCCCCTCCCCAGTGAGATCCTCTCCTCTCCCCCCCACTTCCTCTCTTACTTTTCCCCTTTCTCTCCACCCCTTCTCCATACTCTCATCTCTTCCGTTCCCCCCGCCTCCTGTGAAAAACAGCTCAAGATGATCTTGATGTCAAAGTGCATCTTACTAGGCTTCTCACTGATATTGCCCCACAGTGCACCGTACCCAATGGCCCTTAAGAGTCCATTGTCTTTGAATTGTACTGGTCTCTGAATGTGATGTGTGTGTGTTATTGTTGATTGTTAATCTGGTGATATTCCTTCCCCGGGGACTGTCATTCCTGTTTCTTTTGTTGCTGCTCTAGTACCTATTGTTGTTCCGTTTCCATTGTTGGGTTGTTCTGAGTGTGATGGTTGAATTGAGGTCTGTGCAGGGTCATCTAGTCAACTCTGTCTGGCAGTTGTACTAGCTTTTGATTGTGGTCAGCACTAGCCCTTTCTATTGTATGTCTGCATCCAGAGAGTGGCAGATCATCCACTACAGCTTCTATTGTGGGAACATCAACTGTCTTATGTTTTCTGCTTTGATACTCCTCTGGAGCTGTGGATATATATTGTGGCAGAGGTGAAAGTGGTAGAGTTTAGCTGGCCTCTACATTTCTGCACCAACAAAAGGGCAGTTTGAGTCACCAAATTAACAGATTATGTGTGCAGTTCACAGACTGTGGGATTCAAAGAGCAATAGCATAATAGCTAGTTTCCCTGTGTCTAACATCAACATTGATAAAAGACACTGCAGTTTCAAAAGAATGAGTTACAGGCCAGTCTCATAAATTTCCTTAAGAGCGACTGCATTTCATGTATTTTAGAAGTAATGATGGAAGCAATTGATCAGAATTGAGATTAGAACCAAACGAGACAACAGTTCAGACCTCTGGTGACCAGATATTTGGAAAGTGGACATACCTGGGGAAAGATCGGTACTGCAACCTCCCAACACACTGACCACTCAACCATTATCCAAGAATTTTAAATTTCTGATGGATGGCATCTAGAATCTCTCAAAATATCTGGGTTAGTATCAGAGACTTCAAAGGTTTCCAAACTCACTGACTATTTAGTCAGGAAAAGGTTGAAGACAGCTTTAACACTTGGAAAACTATAAAGTGACACACCCCCCAACCATCCAGTCAGTCACATTGACCCCCTTGTCTGACCTGTGACTTCTGATCTCCCCTGAACAGCTGATTTCCCTCCCCGCCCACTTGCACTAACTCTGACAGCTGCCACCGTCCCCCATCCCCAACTTGCCACACAATCCCCTCACCCAGTTACATTCATAGCTGTCAAAAGCACTTGGGGACATTAAAACTGTATTTACTTTCTGGAATAGAGCAGCTATTGCTGTAAAAGTATAGTATGACTTCTACATCGATCCAGCCTGATACTATTTTTGTGATTTACCTGGACTAGATCTGTTGGGATGGATCCTGCATCAGAAGTGGGGCCCAAATATTCCTGGGCAGTGGGTCAGCAAGTCTGGGTCACAAAATAGAAATTGGGAAGATTTGGGATAATTAATTTAGTGGATTCCCAAAGCAAGTAATTAGGGATGGGCAATTAATGCTAATCTCACCAGAAAACACCAAAAAAACTATGAACTAATAAAAGAAGAGATATGCAACAAAGTGTAAAGCTGAGAAGTGAAACATCTGAAGTATCATGGATACACTCTGGATACAATTCGATCTCACCACAATTCATTAATGATTTTAAACCAAGCACTATGTCATGTGGTAACATTCTGGAATAGGGCAACTATTCCTGTAAAAATGTAGTGTGACACTCTATGGATGCAGAGATTGTGATTTAAAACATTGTGCGAACCAGGGGCATTAGGAACTGGTCTGAGATCTGGTGACGTTGGATGTACCTTGAGGGCATTCAAGATGGTTTTGGGAACACTGACTAAGGATGTGAAAAGAATCCTGAGAGCCAGTGACCTATTGAGTAATTTTCTCCAAAAAGAATGATAAAGTACCCCCTGGTCAAGGGACAGGTAAGTGGTGATGTTCTAACCTAAGTTTTCTCTTTGGAAAATTTACACAGTAGGCCTTATAAGATGTAGATTTACATTATTAAAAGAACAAGTGCACACTCTGTGATTCCTGTGCCACACTTTGACATCACACTCGGTAATTCCATTATTTAATTTCAACTGAGCATCTACAAAATAAAGTAAAAATAAAGAAAAATTCTGGACAAATTATTCCAAAAATTCGGCCAAGCTAGCTTTTGTACTGTCTGAAAAAGAGGTTCATTGAAATAATTCATTAAGAACTTCAGTATAACAAGATTAGCTTGACTGTAAAATTGCCTTTCCAATCTCTGCACGTCAGTGTTGATATTAGCCATTATAGTGAAGCTCTGTTTAACCTAGTCTGCTCCAGTACTCCCTGTGGACAACTCCGGGTAATTGCAGCTGTTTAGAATTTCCTGGCTCCAAACCAGTTATAAAATGATTGGCTTTTCGATTTATTGTACTCTGAATTTGTGTGCAAGATCTTATGTTACACACTTAATCAGGGAGATATTAATTTTAAAGACTTGACTATGAGCCAAGGCTTTTTTAATTAAACAAAGGAAGCTGCAATTCTGAAGTAAAACTTCAAAAATGCACAGCTATCCAGAAAGAGGCTGCTTCATATTTCAAGGACTTTTCAATGGAACTGAATCTCTTTGACTATATTCATTAAAATAAATTAAGTTTTGCAAGATTTATTCTCACCTGAAATCTATCGATATTTCCTTTGCAGCAGTGGGTTATGCTGATCACAGCTGACATGTTCATGACTTCTAATTTTGTTCGCCTCACCTCATAACGGTACTCCAGTAAAAAATGCTCTCCATGTGCATTAAAGTTCTTGTCCGATGTGTCAGTCAACAAGTCAACCTATGTGTAACATAGCTTTCATTATCTCCTCGGGGATCAATGTTCATGAACTATAATAGTTGATCAGATGCAAAAGCTGTGGCAATACCTTTGTATAAGGGGAAAGATAAACAGTGGAAATTCCTATTAGGGACATTGCATCTTTCTAATTTAGTTTTAGAGATATGACTTAATAATCGAATGTTTCCTTGCAAGTAATAGATTATATTCCAATAAAAGATATTAAACCAGTAAAGTGCCAAAAGATATCAGTTCATGAAAGCAGGGGATGACTTGAATAACAACAATATAAGAAGGCACTGATGAGTTCGGATTCACAATTGTAATCGGTATAGCACTACAGGTGTGGACGTTGTATTAGAGACAACAATTGCCACATTTAAGAGAATAAAGTTAGAGCTAATATTTAGTTGTATGTTGTCATGGAAACAACTTTTTTCTTTCAGTTGGGTTAAATCTATTTTTAGAATTAATCCTCTAGGCTTCACCAAAGGAAGAATTGATGCATCATGTGCTGAGAAAGAGTAATTGAGAGAAGGCAGCACCTGTCTTCAATCATTAGACATTGCTATCTGCTATCAGCTGATCAACACAGGGAAATGTGTGGGTGTATGCCAGCTAAGGCTCAGTGATACAACTTGCCATGGTCATTCATTGTATTGAAGGGGTTAGTTGCTGTTTCTGTCAAACTGCCCAATAACATAAGTCAAGAAAGGAAGGAAACATAATCAATGTAATTGGGTGAGTGAAGAAAGAAAGCCTTTGTCAGATCACCAGGAAACTCAATGCATAAATTGGTTCCACAACATTGCTGACCAGTGTTGGATACCAAGCAGTGTGATCCTTATCAGAGCTTAGCCGCATTATCTTCATCTGACAGAAAATGAATTAGGTGCAACTATTTTGCTGTCAGCATATGTGCTTGGGCTTATCCCATTTGAACTGGAGGAGATACAGGTGCTCAGTTCCAATCTCTAAATTTTAATGATCTGCAGAAGCCTGATTCTAATTGATTCCCAGTTGGCTGACCAGCGGTTCAGTAGAATGGCTCACAATGCACCAGCTCAACACCGATTGAATTATCTACCCCATTAGGTTGATCAAGCCATCTTATTGCCTGAAACAAGGGATCGACCATTTTATTTGCAGTAGTAACAAAATAATCAGGGCCCAAGTAGTGAGTGGACCAAGTGTAAATGCGGAGGGAAAGACTAAAGGACCCACAAACAGGCACAAAAATAATACTGTATAAGAGATAATGGGAACTGCAGATGCTGGAGAATCCAAGATAATAAAGTGTGAAGCTGGATGAACACAGCAGGCCCAGCAGCATCTCAGGAGCACAAAAGCTGACGTTTCGGACCTAGACCCTTCATCTGAGAGGGGGATGGGGAGAGGGAACTGGAATAAATAGGGAGAGAGGGGGAGGCGGACCGAAGATGGAGAGTAAAGAAGATAGGTGGAGAGTAAAGAAGATAGGTAGAGAGGAGAGTATAGGTGGGGAGGTAGGGAGGGGAATGGTCAGTCCAGGGAAGACAGACAGGTGAAGGAAGCGGGATGAGGTGGTAGGTGGGAAATGGAGGTGCGGCTTGAGGTGGGAGGAAGGGATGGATGAGAGGAAGAACGGGTTAGGGAAGCGGAGACAGGCTGGGCTGGTTAGACATTGCTATCTGAGACAAAACAAGCCCAGCTCGACCCCTCCCACCACTGCATCCCAAAACCAGCCCAGCCTGTCTCCGCTTCCCTAACGTGTTCTTCCTCTCACCCATCCCTTCCTCCCACCTCAAGCCGCACCTCCATTTCCCACCTAGTAACCTCATCCCGCCCCCTTGACCTGTCCGTCTTCCCTGGACTGATCTATCCCCGCCCTACCTCCTCACCTATACTCTCCTTTCTATCTATCTTCTTTTCTCTCCATCTTCGGTCCGCCTCCCCCTCTCTCCCTATTTATTCCAGTTCCCTCTCCCAATCCCCCTCTCTGATGAAGGGTCTAGGCCCGAAACGTCAGCTTTTGTGTTCCTCAGATGCTGCTGGGCCTGCTGTGTTCATCCAGCTCCACACTTTGTTATCACAAAAATAATACTGCTCCATATAAAAACCTGACATGGTCAACATTAGTTTTATGACGATCCTGAGCTTGGGGGATCAGCCAAGAAAGATTAATTACAGACTGGTGAACTTCACCTAATCAGAGATCAGATTTTGTGTCAATCAGGAAGCAGGTCTTTTTGAAATAACAGCAATGCTGCATGCGCTCAGCAGTTCTGGCAGCATCTGGGATGGAGAAGCAAGAGTTAACGGTTTGAATGCAGTATTCCTCTTCATTGGAATGGAACTCCTTTCAGAGATCAAAAGTAAACTTAAGAAAAAGTTCATTGAAAGAATTCAAAAAATCCATCATAATGGAGGACAAGGTTGATGGTCTGAAGTTGTTGAACTCAGAGTTTAGTCAGGAATACTATGTATGAAGTGCCTAAAATGCCTTTTGAACCTGCTATTCTCTGGCATCTTTAAAGAATTGCGATTGACCTGTTATCAAAAAGATAAGAAGTGTTGCATATCAGTGAGGACGCAGATTCTTCAATAACTGCTGTTAAAAGAAATTTGGAGAGGCATGAATCTCTAGGACATCCTCAGCAGCTACAAAATTAAAAGGCAATAATTCACAGGATGTGGATATTGATGGCAAGTGTTAATTATACGTCAATCGTGTGCAGGTATGAATTGAAATTTTACTTGAGCATACATTAAAAAAGACACTAATTGAAACTGTTATGTGGTTGAATTAGGTTTACCTCAGCAAAGTGTTTCACCTGAAACAGCACTGCTTATGTTATCTCTTGTAACATAAGCTGGCTGTGGAAAGTGTGGTATCAATAAATCTGACAGTCATTTATGAGAACTATTAGATACAAACATTACGTTCTTCAACAAGATAATTATGCGAGCTAGTATGAAATTATTAGTTTACAAGACAGGAGCCTGCTTCCAGTAGAGTGTCATGCTTCAAGTGATCTGCGGTAAGATGGAATGTATTATAACTAACAAGTGCATTGTCACATGCTATGATAGTGACGATATCATGAGCATATCTAATACAGGCACACTGACCAGGTGGCATAACATAAAACCTACCATTTTGCAAAGATAAAAACTGATCCAAATAGATCCAAATATTTTATTATTCATTCATGGGATCTTAGCATTGTTTATCCTTTGTCAAGGAAGGAAAATGCAGTGGTGCAATGTGAAAATCGTATTGTGCTGTTTAATATTCGATCATTGATTTGATAGTAATTCTGTTAGACTGTGTGAATATAGACAGTGGGTTGACAATGTGATATTGGTCACTCCCTATTTAGTACCTGTCTTGAAATGGTCTGCCAGTGAAATGTGGTTCATTTTTAGAGATTACCTGATCAGGGAGTCAGAATAAACTGAAGCTAGCACACTCACCTTATCAATAACAATCTTGCTTATTGTGTTGCTAAGTTGTGGCATACTGGGGGCTTTAGAGATGTAACCAGTCACAAGGAATAAACACAGTGAGTAAGCCTGTTGGAACTTTAATTCAAGAGGTATGTGGAATTTGAAATATTGAGGTGTTTCTGTTTTTTTGCATTCATCCATTTGGCATGTCTCACATCCATTCACGTGTCATTAAATATCCTGGTCCATCCTTGGTCATTCACTTACTAGCTCTCTTCTATATTTAGTACTCATGTGTACTTGGTGTAACGTGGATATGATCTCTTGGAATAGTGATTTCAGTACAGGGGCTTATTTGCCCTTGAAAATGACTGGTCATCGTTTACCAATTTTATCAATGACCAAAATAAACAAATCTTCTTGGATGTTGCTTTACAATCCATCCATGGATAACGACCGCTTGCAACTTATGGACTTGTTCTTCTTTCGTTGTTGCAGATTACAATTGTTCACAACGACTTTGGTCAAAGGATAACTGATCAACCTTAGGAATGCCTTCAATTGCATAGCCTAGAGAATCAACATGTAGATCAAGTGAAATGTGGACTGGGTAATCTGCTAATCTGGCAAATATAATCCTTCTAGCTTTATTTCACATTTCAGAGCTATTGTTGCACCTTGATAAGTAGTCACTGCAGTGTGTGGCAATGCACTTGTTAGTGGATTGTGACATATCATTTCTAATGGGTTTGTTTCTTACCAAATAAATGTGTGTGAAATGGCATGATGCCCAACACAAGAACTAATGCTCCACTCTATATTGGAATTGTTTGTTTGCAGAGATGACAAGGTTTTTGAACCAAAAGCAATGTGTTTTTCATCTCCACAAAGACATGCCCCTAGACCTTTTTACAACACACCTACTTCCAGAGCCAAGAATTTCCTGTTGTGGTAAAATTGCAGCAGGCATGATATTATGGACAGAGCTTGTTTGAGACAAACAAAGATGATTGTCTTGACACACATAAGGGATGATCTCTTGAGCAAACCCTTCAGCAGAGACACTTTGTGAATGAAACAGCACATGGCAAGAGGATATTTAGAAAAATCTTCAATCTAATTTGGATGGGGACAAACTCCACAGGTGGAGTAAATGGACCCAAATAAGTTTGGCTGACATTGACCTAGTACTTCATGCTGCCAATTACCAATCCACGTCATTGAGCCGCTACCATCAGTAGCTAAAGGTTATTGCCACGCTGTGCCTTTGTCTTTTCCATGTCCATCATCAATTATACAAACACAGCCAGGTACATTCACAATCCTACTTCATGCTGCTGGAAGAGGTCTTGGCTTACTGATGGTCCTGAAGATAACTATCAGAAACAGCACAGTCTAAATCAAGTCTGAAATGTCATGAACTTTTGGGACTCTTCTGCTAAACTAAACATCTAATTTGGAAAAAAATATATTTGCTTGTAATTTAGGAATTAGTTCTTCCAGTGTTGGCACTTTGTGTGGGCATGTTTCTTTCTGTTTTGATGTTTAAATGTTGAGGCCTTGTGGATCTCAGCATATTCTTATGCTGCCAGCTTTCTTTAAAGTGCATGTGATTATCAATGGATTCCTTGGATTATCAATAAATGGGGTTACATCATGCTTAACATGCAATTCTACATCACCCTTTAAAATTGCCAATCACGTTGAATTCATCTGGGAACCGGCAATTATAATTGACTAATTGTACTGCATCATGTGTGATATGTTTTGCTACAATGGATGTATTTTGAATCTTGTGAATTGTTACAAGACCTAGATTTGCACACATTGACAGTCCTGCCACTTCTGGAGCATTGGTACCTACCAGGTAGAAAATTTTGAGAAACCAAAATGAGTTTGTGTATTGGCACTGCAGTCTGATGCTGCTTAAGTACAGACCTGGTAATTTGTTATACACAGCAAGACAGTCTCTCATGGAGACAGTGCCATGGAGTATCACTTTGAGCTGCTAAGCTGCCAGGATACATAGTGATTAGCACCATCTCCTTTGTTAATTATAGTTTTGTGCGTTTTGTCCTGCTATTTTTCAGACATATGCTATTGTGAAGGTGGTGTGTCTATCTTATACTGTTGATATGGAGTGTGAGGTTAACAATATCAAAATTGTGGACATTTTCTGAAATGTACCTTTCACTCGATGGACTTTGAATGTTTCAGAGACAGTAGGAACTGCAGATGCTGGAGAATCTGAGATAACAAGATGTAGAGCTGGATGAACACAGCAGGCCAAACAGCATCATAGCAGCAGGAGAGCTGACATTTCGGGGTAGGGTCTCGGCCCGAAACATCAAGCTCTCCTGCTCCTCTGATGCTGCTTGGCCTGCTGTGTTCATCCAGCTCCACACCTTGTTATCTCAAGACTTCGAATGTTATTGAGTTTGCATTTGTTCATTTTCTTAACACTTTGTTTGCTGCCAGTGTTGTGCTGTCTTGTTGGTGACCTGTTCTAGGGTCTTATTTAGTCTTGGAACCAGATTTCCTGCCCAATGTCCTTTGGTGCCATACGCTTTAGAGATATCACAAAGCTGGGCACCTTTTGAGCAAGTGCGACAAACTACATCAGTTACAGATTTCCCTGGTTTGGTGCACTTTGCTGACCAGAGCCATGGTATTGACTGTACCTAGAGCACGTAATTGTTGTTGGCCTGCCATTTTGGCTTCGCATTTGTGTCTATCCTTAAGTAATACATCAACTGTGCAGCCTTTTCTTGCACTTGACAAATAGATCCTTCCTAAAGGCTTTTAATTGGTGTACAGGCAGCCTTGATAACATTCCTGACAATTCTTTGTTTGAAAAGTAACACAAAAGCGGATTGTATAGGATGGGCTGAAGAACTAAGAGATGATGATGATGATGATATTTGGGAAGCACACGAAAATAGATTGTACAAATTGGGAAAACAGACTTGGAAAGCTTAGGATGATACTTGGCAAGCGGCATGATGTTGAATGTGTCCTGTGAACATTCCTTTATGGGCTAAAGACTACACCTGCAGCTTGGTTTCTTTTCCTGTACCTGTGTTTTCTGTGCCGGTCAGCAGTTTTTGTCCATTGTATCTGCTGTTTTCTGTGCCCTGCTGTTTGTTACACTGTATGAGAGAGAGTTTTGATCCAAGTCGCCAGACTTTACCTTGGACCAGAATTGTGAACGGTGCCAGGAACGAACTTAAGCGCCCAGACCAGCCACCGATCGAGGGGTCCCCGAAGGGCAAAAGGGCGTGAGACTTGTTGCTTTTTTCTCTTTTCCATTTATTATTACCACTATCATCATTATTATTACTTAATAAAAATTCATACTTAAGTAAATTGCTATTGTTGAGACTTCCCTCAATGATTTTAACCAAATCCAAAAGAACGCTGTGACCCAAGACAACAACTAAGATGTTCAGGACTGGATCAGCATTTTTTTTTAGGGAAGTGTATTGAGTCATATGGAATCAGGACTAGAGTTAAGTGCCATACTGGCCAAGACTTAGTTGTAAAGTGGAATAGGAGCAAGGATGAATGGCCTCCTTCTTTTCCTTTGTTGCCATAGCTTAAGAATTGATGTTCAACTCTAATTGTCATTTTGGTTCATTGTTACACTGCATGATCATGAAGAGCTGCATATTGGTCTTTAAAAGGATTGACTCAGCACATGGTTTAAATATAGCAAGATGAACATTGCTGTGTTTTTAAAGCCACTCTCACTAATTATTTGATCTATATGCCTTTATAAGGTGATCAGTCACGAGTAGAAATGTTTGAGTCTACAGATTTATGGAAGAGAGATAAAACTTAGACATTGTATCTGAATCTGTCACTGTCACATTACTAATTTGGTTCTGCGGTTAACAATCAATCAAGTACTAATACACAGTTAAGTTAATTGAATTTAATTTCATTACAGGAGCACTGTTGCTAGCCTGTTGATGCTATATTGTTTTACAAGGGGATTAGATGACCAGACTGGAATTTTTCAGACTTCTCTCCATGCCTCTCCCATCTGTAATCTGACCCATTTAAAATGCCTCCCCCCCTCCCAATCCATTGTCATTCAGTTAATAATCCACCTTTCTATTTTTGCTACCAAAGTGAATAACCATAACATTATCCACATTTTACTTTATCTGCCATGCATTTGTGCACTCATTCAACTCGTCCAAATCACACTGTAACATCTATGTATCCTCCTCTCAAATCACCGTCCCATCGAGTTTTATGTCATCTATAAGGAGAAATTGCATTTAGTTCTGTCATTAAATCATTAAAATGTATTGTAAATAGCTGGGGTCCAAGCATTATTCCCTGTGGTACTCCACCAGTCACTGCTTGCCATTGTGTTTCCTATCTGCCAACCAGCTCTTTATCTATATCAATTCACCACCCAAATTGCATGTTTTTCATTTTACGTGCTAATTTCTTATGTATCTTTATCACAAGCCTTCTGAAATTCTGAATAAACCACATCCACTAGCATCCCCTTTTCATCTTTCCTAGTTACATTCTTGCAAAATTCCAGTAGATTCGTCAAGCATGATATTCATAAAGCCAAGCTGACTCTATCTAGTCCTGTTACTTTTTTCCAAATGCCCTGTTAAATCTTTTATAATGAACTCTAGCATTGTTCCCACGAACAATCTCAGGCTAATCAGTCGATAATTCTATCTTTTCTCTCTACTTACTTTTTAAAATAGTGAGAATACGTTAGCTACTATTAGAACACTTGCTGATTTTTCTGTATTTTTATTTTATTAGTTTCTTAATTTCCATTTGGAGCTGTGATCTGGGAACTATGAGCTAAAGATAACTTTCGGACTGTGGATAACAGCTTGTGTTAAAATTAAAACAGAATAAACAAGCTTTTGTATATTCATAAGGACAGGCCTGGAAGTTAATTTCAGGTTGGTTCCTAGTCAAAAGGTTCTGCAGAAGCTTCATGAACAGGGAAGAGTATCATGTTTAAACAGACAACAGAAGCTGGCTGTTAACAAGGTAATTACCTGGGAATGGGTTCCAACAAGTTTAGAAAAGACCTCGTGCTCAAGCAGATGGCAGCTGTTGAAAAGTACTTAGAACCTCATGGAGGAGGCAGTGAGTTTGTCAGGGAGTGGTCAGAGTTTGTATTGGATTTTGGACTGTTTCCTATGAGAAAAGGAACCTGGCTGTTAATGCTACAGCATGAAGATTTAAAGCTCCCTTTCTTACATCCCTTCTTGGCTCTTGGAAGCTCAGAATAGAAGCTGAAGTTATAATTATTACTGCCTTTATCTGAGTGAACTATAAAAGGTGACCTTGATTGAAATCTTCAGAAAAATCAATGAAGAAATCATCATCTGTGCCTATGGAACAAAGAATCACGAAAGCCACTTTAAGTAAGGTGGTCAGCTTCTCTTTTAAATTTAACTTTTATCCCTAAAGTGTGTTTGTCTGTCTGTCTTTCTTTTGTATGAATGCGGCTAAAAATAGAGGCCTTTGGGTTTAAAGCACAGATCAATTAGATCACCTTGGTGTTCAATTTTGCCCTGCTAAATTTATTATATTCTTAAAAAACTGGTTAGGTCTTTTGTTTAAGATACAAACCAGTGTCTGGAATTGATTATTCGCAGAGTCTGGGATTGGTTATTTAAAGTCTTCTTAGGAACCACTGGGGTCAATCTTAAGGGCCTTTGAATGTTATAATTTTACTAGAATGTGAATAAAGGAGTAGAAAGGCTGATTTGGTTAGGCTGACTGTTTCCTTGTTGTAACAATAACCTCCAATCCACAGGAGCTGTTCCAGACTCTCCAGAGTCTTTGAAGGTGACCGCGCAATGCATCACTATTTTTAGGGCCACTGCCTTAATCTATATGCCAGAGTAATTATTGACTTGGTGATTTTTGTCGTTTTAATCCCATTAATTTCTCTAATACCATTTCCCTCCTAATAATGATTTCCTTCAGCTCCTCTGTCTTCCTTGACTATGTGATCCCCCACATTTTTGGGATATTAGTGCGCCGCTTTATGAAGACAGAATGAAAGTATACATTTATTTGTTCTGCCATCTCTTTGTTCCCATTATATCTTCCCCTGTTTCTGGTTATAAGGGTCTGACATTTGCCTACATTAATCTTTTTCTCATTTTCTCTTCTCACATGTCACAATCTCAAGACCTCTCAAAGTGCTTTGTATCCAACAAAATACGTGCGAAGTACAAGTTTATGATGTAAGTGACTTGGCACCCAATTCACATACATTTGGTATCAGAGATGGCAATGGGGTAAATGACTAGTTAATCTTTTAAGTAATGTTGGTTGAAGGATGAATGTAGGCCTGGATAATTGAGACAATCTTGCTGGTCTGCTTTGAAATTTTGCCCTCTTTTAACAACAACATAGATTTCATCAAATTGCCACATCTCTTCATTCTGAAGAACTGTTATATCGGACTCAGGAAGATTAACTCTGTTTTTCTCTCTCCACAGATACTGAAAGACCTGCTGAGTTTCTCCAGCATTCTCTGTATTTGTTTCAGACTTCCTGTATCTGTAGTATTTTGCTTCAACCAGGAATCTGCTTGGATGAAGCACAATCTCTGAAAATGTTCCAGCTACTTCAAAGTGGGCCAACTCCTTTGATTAAATGCAAACCATTTAAGTTTTATGAGGAATATGGTCGGTCTTCAATTAATATAATGAGTTTGCCCTGACTCATTTGAAATTTAGACACACAAATCACTTGGGCGCAGAGTTCATTAGCTCTAATGCTTTCTCAAGGCAAAAACATTACTTGATGAAGTAAAGCTTTTCCTAGATCTGACTGCTCAATTTTGGTTTATCCTGGACAAGCAAAATTAAGTTTCTAATTCTAAAAGACACAAGCTGAGCATGTGCCCGGATTGGTCATATACTCTTAGTATCTCTGTCTTGCTATATCCTATGTCAAACAGTGAATCTTCTGTCATTTCAACACTAATCTTAGCTTGTCATGGCTTCTCTTCTTCAAGTTTCCTACCCTCCATCTAAACTTGACCACCAATACTCATATCAACCATACTGCTGCCTTACATGGCCTCATTATTCCCAGCTTGTCAATTACAGAGAAGGCCATCCCCGATCACTCCCCTTGTATAATTCTGGTTCCAACTGACTTCTTTCTATGTGCTGCCCCTTAAGGAGGTTAAGTGGCTCTGTGTCAAATTTTGCTTGTTAACGCTCTTGTGCAACTCGAGTCATTTTGTTGATATTAAAACTACCAGATAACACAATTATTCTTGCTCTGTACTCCTGCTCATAATTTGTTTATATGCCTGATCTCGGTGTATGATCTTTGCCAATACCTGATCTACTTATTTCCATTGATGCAACTCACAATTTCCCGTTAATTGTCATCGTTATTCTTGACTATCCGCACTGTCTTGGCTGACCGACTATTCCAGGGTTGCAGACTGTCTTCTAAATCTTTACTCAAGTGATCGGTCTTTCAGGGTTAAGGTTTGGACAGAAATTGTTGGAGAAAACTCAGCAGCAGTGGTAGCATCCATGGAGTGAAAGCAAAGCAAACGTTTCGGTCAGTGACCATTCATCAGATCTTTCAGAGAAAATTTGGTCACACCTAGAGATACTGCCCCACCCAATTCTACAAGCTCAATGTTAGCATGACCCCACTTGAAGCATACCTCTCCCTGAGAAATAAAAGGATTTTTTTAATTTTGAAAACTCATTTACCATTTATTCCATTTCTTGAATCAAAATTTCACTATCAGCCATAATGGGATTTGAACCCATCTCACAAACTTTAAATTGGGATTAATCCAGTGACATTAATACTATGCCAGCTAAATTTCCCAAAAATGGATTATGCTATATTTTTGATGTGCCTCCACTTCAGTCGAAAGGGAGTAATGGCTGGGTGGAGGTGCTGCTCTTCAGGAGGGATGTTATGAGACCTTCCCCATATTTAGATGGACCTATGACACAGCTTTGAAGGAGCTTAGGGGTGGCACAGTGGCTCAGTGGTTAACACTGCTTCCTCACAGTGCCAGGGACCTGGGTTCGATTCCAGCCTTAAGCGACTGTCTGTGTTGTGTTTGCATGTTCTCCCTGTGCCTGCATAGGTTTCCATCAGGTGCTCCAGTTTGCTTCCACAATCCAAAAATGTGCAAGTTAGATGATTGGCTGTGCTAAATCACCCATAGTATACAGGGATGTGTAGGTTAGGTACATTAGCCATGGGAAATGCAGGGGGATGGGACTGGGTGGGATGCTCTTTGGAGGGTTGGCGTGGACTTGCCAGGCTGAATGGCCTGTTTCTGCACTGCGGGGATTCTAAAAGAACAGGGGTTTCAACTGAGTCCTTGACAACTGCCATCCCTTGACATCTACTCAGCAAATCACATGGCTTCTTGCTTAGCAGATTGTGAGGCAGTAGCTGGAGGTTACTGTTTTCTATGGATTGCTGATGATGTTGTAATTTCCTTTGACACTGTCTTCTCCCATGCAGCAGGTCCTTGAGGAATCTGCCAACCGCAATGTGTTTGATGTCACTAGGGACTTTTGTGGTCTAAAGATTGGGTAAGTTTCCAAGGTCATGTGTGATAAATACCAAGAACAGAATCTTCCACTTCTGTGAGCAGCTTGAGCAATGGCAAGAGAAGTGGGAAAAATAGGGTGAAAATGAAAAACATCTCATTCTCAACATTAGAAAATTTTCCAATTTTCCCCTTGAGGTTTAAGTGGTGAATTTTGAATCTCACTAATGAGTGGTGACTGTCTTGTTTGCATCTCCTAATTGGCTAAACTCCCCTCATTTCTATGCAGCTCCCAATTCCCATCTCCTTCTCTATGAAACTAACCAGCAACAATGAAAATCAGAGCAGATCCTCGATGGTGATGGCTTACAGGACTTTCTTTCTGCATGCCTTCAAATAAGTTTATCTTTACGCAATGTCCCTGCAAGCTCCTCTTGGGCAATGTCCTCTTCTACACTTCAACCATATGAGCTAGTATCAGGATGATTACAGTGGAAGGAGGTAATAGAAAAGAGACGGGTAGGATTTCATAGTGGTTAAGAAGTCATGAGGGGGTTTCCACAAGTGGCAATCACCCTGGCCTCAATATGGAGACTGTATGGGTAAAGAGGTTATAGAGTCACAGAGATGTACAAGGTGGAAACAGACCCTTCAGTCCAACTCATCCCTGTGGAAGAGTTATTCTAACTTAATCTAGTCACATTTGCTAAGATTTGGCCCATATCCCTTCCAGGATGGGCTGGACCCATCCAGGTGCTTTTTAGATGTTGTCATTGTACCAGCCTCCACTACTTGCTCTGGTCACTCATTCCATAAACACAC
Organism: Stegostoma tigrinum; assembly: GCF_030684315.1. Taxonomy (NCBI): domain Eukaryota; kingdom Metazoa; phylum Chordata; class Chondrichthyes; order Orectolobiformes; family Stegostomatidae; genus Stegostoma; species Stegostoma tigrinum. The sequence continues at coordinate 41,629,139 of NC_081374.1, read as the reverse complement.
CACCCTCCGTGTGAAAATGTTGTCCCTTAGGTCCCTTTTAAATCTTTCCCCTCTCACCTTAAACTTAAGCCTTCTAGATTTGGACTCCCCTATCCTGGGGAAAAGACCTTGACTATTCACCCTAACTATGCCACTCATGATTTTATAAACCTCTATAAAGCTCACACCTCAGCCTCCAACGCTTCAGGTAGGGGGAGGCAAAGGTCTACTGGTATTATTGCTGGGCTGTTAATCCAGAGACCCAGATAATGTTCTGGGTACCTAGGTTTGAATCCTACCATGGCAGATGGTGGAATTTGAATTCAATAAATGTCTGGAATTAGGATCTAATGATGACCATGAATCCATTGCCAATTGTAAGGAAAAATCTCTCTGTTTCACTAATGCTCTTTAGGGGAGAAAACTACAATCCTTACCTGGTCTGGTCTACATGGGACTCCAGACCCACAGCTATGTGCTTAATTCTTAAATGCCTTCTGGGCAGTTAGGGATAGGCAATAAATGCTGCCCAGCCAGTGATGTCCTCATCCCGTGAATGAATAAAGGGGGGAAAAAAAATAGCCTCAGCTTCTCCTCATAGCTCAAGCCCTCCAACCCCAGGCACATCCTTATAAATCTTTTCTGAACCTTTTCAAAGTTTCACAACATCTTTTCTACAGCAGGGAGACCAGAATTGAATGCTATATTGCAAAAGTGGCCTAACCATTGTCCCGTATAGCTGCAACATGACTTCCCAGGCTATGTCCATTCGCAGAGCTGTGGACTTATGGGCAAATTGAAGAAAAGAATGTTTATACAAAAAAGGTTGAATGTAAACCGGGGAGGATAACAGGTTATTTTGGACACAGGGAAATGCAAAAGGGAATTTGAAGGTTGTTTTTAATATTGCCCACAGATTATCACCTCACCCCCTTGACAGCCGACACATTGTGATTGGTATGTCCCTTTAGGGCTTCCTGCTCATGAGAAGACAGTGTTGAAGGAGACAGAAGTTACAACCTCAGGGAGCCCAGGGAAAACAGCTGTCACACAAACTCCAGAGGGAGCAGCAGAAGGTAAGATCCCCTAAGGATCTGGGAGGAGAATGATGAGAGTCCACATCTACAGAACTCGATGTTTGCTACTTGTCACTAAAACACAATGCCATACAGATGAAGAAAGTCCTGAACCATCACCACCAATTCGTGCCATCCAATGGTGCCATCTAAGGGTGGCCATACCATCCCAGTGGAGTAAAGATTACAGCGGTGCTGAATTTCTATGCCAATGGCTTGTTCAGCAGAGGGAGTGGGGATCTGTGTATTAGCTCCTAGTCCTTGATCCAATAATGCATCCTGAATGAAATTGATGCCATTTTCCTTCGATGATACCAGTTTCAATCTTTCCCCCAAGGCAAGGAGAGTCAAGCAGCTTCAGGCAGTAGGATTCTCCAACATCAGTAGGATTCTCTATCATCACTGGCTTCTACTAGTGCACAGCTCTATAGACTGCACCCACATCACTTCAAGAGCACCATATCACCACATCTCTGATTAACAGTTTTGGTGGCCTGGACCACATATCCTAGAGCTGCCATCAGACTTGACCATTATAGAACATGTGCGTTTCTGCCTCCTTCCAAAGTTCTCAAGCCATACAGGGATAGCTGCTGGGATATCAGGGTTCCATCTCAAAATGCAGCTAAGACACCTTTACAAACTCAGACTGGTGCAGATTGAAAATACAATGTCATCCTCACTTCCAACAGACCACAACCTTTCTCAAGATAAGGTTTTGATTGCTGGACTGCTGTAGTGAGATCTTGCACTATAGTCCAGAAAACGTGTGCCACATCATTGTGCTGCATTATTCATAAGTGAAATTGACAAAGCAGAGATGTGCTGGATGCAGAGAGAATGAGAGATCAACAGCAATCCTCTGTGGATGAAGACGAAGATCAGGACATTAACCAGGAAGACCTACCAAAAGACCAAGTTAAATCAACAGACCATCACCTGTGAGCGAGCTAGGTTTGGATATTCTTTCATTGTTAACTTTCTGTTGATTATATGGAAAGTAGCCCCAGTAACTCCAAAATTCACGTGGTCATGTTTTTATTCTGATTAGATTAGATTAGATTAGATTAGATTCCCTACAGTGTGGAAACAGGCCCTTCGGCCCAACAAGTCCACACCGCCCCTTGAAGCATCCCACCCAGGCCCATTCCCCTCTCACCCACACACCCCTGAACACTACAGGCAATTTAGCATGGCCAATCCACCTAACCCGCACATCTTTGGACTGTGGGAGGAAACCGGAGCACCTGGAGGAAACCCACACAGACACGGGGAGAATGTGCAAACTACACACAGACAGTTGCCCAAGGTGGGAATTGAACCCAGGTCCCTGGTGCTGTGAGGCTACAGTGCTAACCACTGAGCCACCGTGCCGGCCAATGATGCCAACATTGACAAGGGAGCCTCTGAAATTTCCATCTTCTTCCTCAGCTGAGGATTCTCTAGTACAGTTGTTTATCTTCAGCTGGTTCTGACCCATTTTCCCCATGTTACCCCCTTCATCCCCTCTCTTCCCTCTTCCAAAAATGATAGGGCCCCCCTTGTCCTTACCTACAATCCCACCCACAGCTATATCTAGCGGATCATTAGCTGCCATTTCTGCCACATCCAGCGAGATACCACTGTCCGGCTCACATTCCCTTCCTCTCCCTTGTCAGCATTATGCTGGGACTGTTCTCTCCAGGACACCCTGGTCCACTCTTCCTTCATTCCCAACACACTCCCACAGATCCACAACACTTTCTGCTGCAACTGCAGAAGGTGTAACACCTGTCCATTTACTTTCCCCCTCCTCCATACTCAAGGGCCCAAACACACCTTACAGGTGAAGCAGTGCTTTATTTGCACTTCACATAATCTAGCCTACTGCATTCACTGGTCACAATGTGGTCTCCTCTACACTGGGGAAACAAAGTGTAGACTGGGTGACCACTTGATAGACCTTGTGTTCTGTTCGCAAAAAAGATACTGAACTTCCAGTTGTCTGCCACTTCAATACACCAACCTGTTCACTGGCTACCATCTCTGTTTGAGGCTTGCTGCTATACTCCAGCAAACCATAGCACAAGCTGGAAGAACATGTTCCACTCAAGAACTGTGCAGCCTTCTTGACACGATATCGAGTTCAATAATGATGTAGGGATGCTGCTGCTGGACTGGGGTGAACAAAGTCAGAGTGGTTTATTTGAAATCATAACCTTTTGGACCGCTGCTCATTCACCAGGTGAAGTCTCCAGATCACTTCACCTGATGAAGCAGCAGCACTCAGAGGGCTTTTGAGTTCAATAACTTTAGGATTTGAACTCTCCTATGTCCTTACCCCAATTCTCATAAACCAGGCCTTGTTCTCACAAAACCCACTGTTAGCCATTAACAGCCCCATTTAATTGCTATTCACCCTCCTAGCCAGATTGTCTGTCCAACTGCTCTTTTCTCTCTGTGGGCTCTATCCTCACTTAACATTTACTCCTCTCTTCCTTCCCCTACCCTGTCTTCTGCCTATAAACTGACATTTTCCTAGATACCATCAGTTCCAAGGAAGACTCACACGACCTGACAAGTTAAGTTTGATTTCTCTCCACAGATGCTGCCAGACTTGCTGAGCCTCTCCAGCAATTTCTATTTTTGTCCAATGGTATGAGGTGCACATAGCCAGTGCCCCTGGAATATGATCTAAAATATTGGTGGCACATGTCTAACATAGAGATCCTTTGGAGCAAGTGATAGGGTGAAGTGTCCAAGTACCTACTCTTCCATGTTGAGCTTCTTGACATCCAGCCTGTTTGTAGTGTTTGATAAGGTAGAAACTTGAATATCAATGAGATGAGTATTGGAATTAATAAGGCATTTGAAAGTTGATTTGGATTCCTTGGCTAGTTGCTAGTATTTGGGCCTCCATCCTTCAATCCAGTTTAGTGACTGCCCCTGACAAGCCTGCCTGCCATTCCTTTACCTTCCTGTGCACTTTCACAAAGTCATTAATGGCCAAGACCTTGGGATCATCTTCTGTCCACAGTCCTCTTGGTGACTGGGGCGACTTCTTCCTCAACCAGCAGTGGAGATGCGTCAATGATGTCCCACCAGATTGTGTTCTCAGGTCTAATCTAGACAAAGAAACCAACTGAGGTGACAGTCTGAAAATGCTGGAAATCACAATGGGTCAGGCAGCATCCATGCAGAGAAAGCAACTAATGTTTTGAGTCTAGATGACTCTTCAGACCCTGAGGTGGTGGAGGGTGAGTGACTTCCTTCATAGAGTGGAGTTGGAGCTGAGGCCTACCGGTGTTAGCCTCTACATGATTGATGTTTAGTGGAGGTCACTAATGCCTGCATAAAAGAGGGAATTTCTTCTGTCAAGAGGATAAAATCTTACGTGGGTTAAGAATAAGTTAGCATTAGCATCAATGGTGATGGGGAAGCAATGCAGCACAGCATAAGAAAGCTTACTAAATTGGTTGCTCAGAGTTCTGTGCCCCAAATGCACGGCCATACTCTTCTCAACCATGTCTAATGAATGAGGAGCATTATGGCCCCTCACAGTGAGCCTATTAGCAGCAAACATGGGACAGCAAGTGTTGGCAGAGTATCTCCTTTCTGAGTCTTCTGTTTCTGATGGGCTGGAAAGAACCTGCTGGTTCCCTAGAAAGACCGACCAGTAAAACTGGCAAATGAGACATACTGGTTTGACTCATCTTGCATTTTTCGAAGCAGGGGTCCTGGATGACCAGTATGTTCACTTCTAATTATAAATGTGCTTCTCTCTCTGGGGTGGGTCATCTTTTGGACAAGCCTTTTGTAAGGCAATTAAATGCATTTTTTTAAGTAAGGAGAAAAACTGAAACACTGTTTTAAATGCAAGTGACTAATATATGACTGTTTAGAGTTAAACAAGTTTTCAGGAAATGTTCTGACTGACCTTAATGGACCACTGTTCTGATGGAATGATGAGATAAGTTATTGTTTTGTGCAATTTTGAAGCAAACAAGGGGCCTGTAAAAATCAGCTGGAGAATGTGTGACACAGTTAGTCCCTGAAAAACCATCCAGGGCTTTGTGGTGAATCATCAACAGCTGTACAGAGATTATGATGAATCAGGGTGGAGCTTTGGGTATAGGAATCCCATGAAAAAAAGGCAAAGGAATTAAAATGGCTGTAAGAAAATTAAGCAAACTGTCTCCCCCTCTCCTCTAGCGATTGAGGCCTTGTTGGTCTGTGGCTCCATGAACACCAAACCACTTCAGTACCATGCCCAAGTAGCTAGTCATGGCTTCAGAAATGTCTTGACAGGCTATTTAACAACTGAGGCATCACAGCTATTTTCTCTCCTCTCTGAGATCAGTGAGCAATTCGCCGGCCAGGAACTGAATCTTGAATTTCTGATCTTGAACATAAAAAAAAAAGAGAGATTTTCGTGTAGCTTTATGTCTTCTACTTATCAGGACAGATATAAGAATGCCAAACTCACAAATGATCACATTTGTACAAATTTTGGACAAAGAAAAGGGAGCTTGTTGATTGGCAAATCAACTGAGTGGCTGAGGCACAGCCATGGTGAGAAGAAGTGTAAACGAGTCACATTATAGGCTTGATGGATGAGCGTTGCAGACTGGTACATTCCAAGGTCTGGACTACTTGCTGACGGACACACTAAAACTTGGGGCACCTGTTGCCAAGGCACAGTGAGGAAAGACTACTGTCTGAGGGCTTCCTGCTAAAGTAAATAGAGGCCCTTTACAGTCATTGGATGCTCATGGTGCCTCCAAATACATGTAAATATTGGTATTATATGTGTAAGGGTAGTCTTTGGTCTTTTGGATAGAGTCAACGTTTTGTTAATTTACCTGATATGCAACTGCATAGAACTGAACTGCCTTTGTGGCAATATATCTACAAAGAGATTTTTTTTGTCTATAAAAAGTGGGTTTTTTAAATAAAAATCATTTTAAATTATTTGTTGGAGGAGCTATTGGTTCATAACATGGCTCATTTACACTTGCCATAAGTGACAAACATTCCTACATGTTTTATGCAAACACGATACATATATATTCAAACTTTGCACCTTTCAGAAGTAACCAGGATATGAAAAGCCTACATAAAGTGTGGAGCTTAATGAACACAGCAGGCCAAGCAGCAACTTTGGAGCACAAAAGCTGATGTTTCCCGAAACGTCAGCTTTTGTGCTCCTAAGATGCTGCTTGGCCTGCTGTGTTCATCCAGCTTCACACTTTGTTATCTCGGATTCTTCAGCATCTGCAGTTCTCATGATCTCTCTCTACGAAAAGCCTATAGTTGCCTGTTGCTTTCTCCATGACAACACTTCAACCAATCGCAGTTGCATTGCCAGTCAAGCAGCACCAGTTTAACCTGTAGTGTAAAACTACAGACTTGTCATATCCTGGACATTTCTGAAAGGTGCAAAGCTTGAATATATGCATTGCATTTGCAGAGAACATGTATGAATGTATGTCACTTCTAGCTAGTGTAAGCAAGACATATTATAAGCCATTAGCTCCAGGACCAAACAACTTAAAATAATTTAGTGGAAAACATTGAGCGGAGTTGAAACTTGGCACTTACATTTGTCCTGTTGAGTGCAAGATGAAAGATTTTTGCAAAATTTGTCTTTAGCAATAATTAAATTCTGAACTACTAAGCAATTTTCTGATCTATATGGTTTAAATCTGCCTTGAGAGAAGACATGCACTGAGTAATGCCCAGCTCTATGCTGTCTAATAAGGTATTCAAGAGGGTATTCTGTGTCTTTATTTGGAAAGTAATGGTATGCAGCAGGATGGGGGAAAAGCAAGAGATTGACACTAGGTAATAAAGCCAGACTAGATAATAGAGCTGTTGCAGGCACAATGGGCCAAATGGCCTCTGCCTATACTGCAATAATTTTGAGGTGTAAATAAATTGGCCTTGGTTCTCTTGCAGAAACAGAGAAGCACCTGCTTGTGGGGTTTTCAATTAAATTGTAGCCCTTCAATAGCAGCAAGCAGGAACAGACATTTTCTCACTCCTGGCCAACATTCATCCTAAATCAAAATGACCAAAACAGTTCAGTTGGTCATTAATCTCCTAGCTTTTTGTTATACCATCCTGTGCACAAATAGGTTAAATAAATTGAAAATAAAAAAGCCTTGCAATTTTTAAGCCTACTGAGCATTTAAGCACTCCAGGTCAATGAATTAATGTTTGTGGTGTGCTCACTGGAATTGTAGGAAGCATCACAACTAACATGCATACACAAAGGTACTACAAACAGCGAAGTTGATCAGATGGTCTGTTTTTTGTGATGGGATAAATGTTGACCTGAACACTAGGAACAACTCCCCTGCTCTTGTGTCAGTATGAAAGGTCAAAATAGGATTTGATTTAATGTTTTAATATGCACTAAAACCTATGATACTCTGCAAGAAACGCAAGGAAATGGCGACACATGAATCTAACGACCCAACAATTTAGATATTCAGATTAAACCACTGTAAGAACAGTTCTGAGGAAAGATCAATGGACACAAAACGTTAACTCTGTTTTCTCCTCCACAGATGCTGCCAGACCTGCTAAGCTTTTCCAGCAACTTTGTTTTTGTTCCTGATTTACAGCATCAGCAGTTCTTTTGGTTCCCATTGTAAGATCTAGGAGTTTTATCTGAGATAATGGGAACTGCAGATGCTGGAGAATCCAGGATAACAGTGTAAAGCTGGATGAACACAGCAGGCCAAGACCACAGAGGCTCTCTGATGAAGGGTCTAGACCCGAAACGTCAGCTTTTGTGCTTCTAAGATGCTGCTGGCCTGCTGTGTTCATCCAGCTTCACACTTTGTTATCTATGGGTTTTATCTGTCTATTTTTCTCTGAAAAATTGATTTTATATTCGGTACGTTATTGTTGTTTGTGTGGGTTTTTGGTAAGTAAAGAGTTAACTGCTGATATGCAGAGAATTCTTTGCATTGTTTAGGTTAGGTCCATAAAAGATTTCTCACAATGATTAGTGATAACATGTTGAATGAAAATAGCCATTGATATGGACAAAGGATCAGAAATTAGAACGATTATGTCTGTCTGTGGCATGCATAAAAAAACAAGAGTCAAGGAAAGGACAGTTAAATTATTAGGTTCCCTGCACACTTCTGGTTGTTCTTCACACTTGAAGTCTTTAAGTAGTCCAACATGAGCCTGTTAAGATATCCTCCCAGGGAAGACTTGCCAAGCTTGTTATAGCTCCAAACTGAAGAGACCCTTGATTGGGTAATTTAAAAAGATCGCTTCTCCTGTGTATGTCTCTCTCCCAGGCCAAATAAATTTATGTTTTAGGAGGAACCAATTTCACAAGGTTTTCTTGAGTTAACAAAAGAGTGAGTTTACTGATAATAAATGCAAGAACAATACAAATACACAGATTAAAAGGAGAGGTGAGTATAAAAAAAACAAAGTTAAAAACGATATACGAATCAGTTTCAGAGTTTCCTGAAGATTAGGCAATGGATATTGCAGTCTTTAATGTTCACTGATACTGGTAACACAAATGTTGACAGGTGAGCATGTCTTTTCAAGATACTTGACTTTGCAGGTCAGCTAAAATATAGTTGTCCTGTTTTCTTTTGTCAGTGCCAGGATTGAGACAGAGAGAGGTGCACACTTTTCCTTTTAACCTGCATTACAGGGTTATTTAATGGCTGGGAACAGCACACAGGCTTCACTAACACACACAGGCAAATGGTTGAAGTTGATTTTTCAAACCGTGTTTTATATATTCCCAGAAGGATAAAATACAAACATGTCTTTTGACTAATATCCACAGTTCAGCATACATGTAAATAAAGTCTTGTACAGGTAAGACATGCCTTTGGTTTGTTTTGATGGATACAGTCAAACTCCAATGTTTGTTTGTTTTCTTCATATGTTATTGTCTGGAAGCAGACTGCTTTCATGACTACGTATGTATAAATATATTTGTTTAAAGTATATTTTTGAAACAAACACTTTAGAATATAATCTATAGATATTTTTCTGCTGAAAGGAGATCATTAGATTGCCTTACTCCTCTTGCCTTTTCATGTATTACTTATGGAAGCTTCCTTAGCAACCTGCAAGGTGCGACATTTCAGGGTTTATACAGAGTGCCTTTTGGCAGTCAGTGCGTGCCAAGTTTAAGCAACATTATCAGCCAGGTTTAGTTGGCAATCTTTGTTTACAAAAAAAAACAGGTCTTTCCCAAAAGTTCAAGAAATCTGAAAGTGATCTGCAGTTATGATTTATTGTCATAACAATGCTAAGTTTGTTATTCACAGTTCACAATATATTGCTGATTAGGGTACAACAGCATATTGATGCAGCTATAAATGAGCCACTTATTATATTACCAATACAGATGGGGAAATCATGATGAGAACTAGAGAGAGAGAGAAGGATTCTCCAGAGAGCTTCAGTCACAGTTTTACAGAAGGAAGAAAAGTGACCACAATTGGCCAATCCAGAACTGGAACTTGTATTAATCTGTAACAAAGTCACTGGAGTGAGTGAAGATTGCATGTGACTCAAACATCACCCGGCTGTCAATTACTACAGTTTTACTTTTTTTCATTCATTCGTAGAATATGGAATCACTAGTTAGGCCAACATTTATTGCCAATTCCTAATTGCCCAGAGGGCATTTAAGAGTCAGCCACAATGTTGTGGGGCTGGAGTCACTTGTGGACTAGAGAAGATAAGGACTGTAGATATCCTTCCCTTAAGGGTATGAATGAACTACCTGAATCTTTTTACAACAATTGACAGTGGTTACACGGTCACTATTAGGTTAGCTTTAAATTTATTTTTTATTATTCAGTTCATGTTTCACCATCTGCTAAGATGGGATTCAAACTCATATTCCCAGATCATCAGCCTGGGCCTTGGGATTACCAGTCCAGTGTGATTACCATCAGACCAGTAGTCTGTTACACCACACTACTCTCTGCCAACTTCTTGCTTTGTTGAACATCCAAAATAAAGTATTCCCAGCACCTTTATAGCAGTAAAAGTCAAAGTCCCTCCCCTTTCAAACCTTTCTGTAAGTTTACTTTTCGGAGCTGAAATGAGTATGCTTCCAAGCTTGCCTTCTTAGTGGGCAGGGTCACACATCTAAAAAAGGACAAAAAAGAAATTCTTGGGCACTCTATGGTGGGATCTTGGTCAGAAAGTGATTGGCAGTTTACACATGATTCCATTATACAATCACTGCAAACAAAGATCTCAGACAGGAAAAAATAAAATGATTAGTTAAGAGTCCTCTGACTTTCTCCATTCCTTGGCCCTCCAGAATAATGTGCCCTCCACCCCTCTTTTCTGTTTCCGTCTTTGTCCTTATCTGACTGACCCTCCTTATTCTGTCTCTTACTGCCTCCCAGCTTCATACAACCCAAGTCTTCACTACATTTTCTTTGGTTCAAAATCTTTGCTTTCCTCATCTTTCACAGAACGAGGGAGAGGTCTGCAGTTGCAAATTTGGGATGATGCTTGATTTTGGTTGTTTTGAATTTTCTTTGGAAGCCTGAAAAGGTATGCAAAGTAAGCAAGGAAATGCATTCAGACAGAGGATCAGCATGATTGTACAGAATGGCAGAGCAGGCTCGATTGTCATTCTCCTAAGTTCTATGTTTCTTAATTTGTGTGTTGTTGATAAAATGACAATTTGTTGAAACTTTTCATCATGCCCTTGTCAGGTCAATTCACAAGAATACCAATTCAAGAGGGAAGCCGATGTTTATACAGCATGGAGAGAATGCTGATTGGTTAGCAGATGGACTGATTGATAGAAGCATTGCCAAGGAGAATGTGTTAATTAATGATGATTGACAGTTAATTGTCAGGCTTCATTTAAGTTTTAAACTGGATAGATTGACTGATTTATCAGGGCAGTGCCCTGGGCAATGAAACTGAGAATGGCCATCACCTATTTCATCAGTTTGAAACAGGCACAGTGCTTGTACATGTTCTTTCTGCCTGCAAAGAACTGGGCCTTAGATGTTAAAATATCTAGCTTCCAATGCAGCACACTACGATCTTAAATTGGTTGGTTTTCTCCGTAAATTGGTAGTCTTGTGAATTGTCTTGATGAATGTAAGATGAAAAGCCTGAACAGATATGTCCTTGTCATCAATAGTGAAGCTCTTTACTGCTAAATGCTGTAAATATTTTCATAACTGATAACAACAGAAATAGATAAGGCACAATAGTTAGAAATAAAAAGTCACTAAAAAAATTCTAAAATCTTCCTCAAAAACAACCTTAACCAGTATGTTATGATATTGTATCCTACAAAAGTGATATTATCCACTAATAGGATGTCAGGCTCATAGGCAGCATGTTCTAGTAATTGACTGATCTAATTAAAAATGTTCCCTTGCTTGTTTGTAATAACAGCGTACACACCCTATCCCACCAGTTAGATTTGCAAGATCTAAAATGTTTACTGCTAGATGGGATTCTGCAATTAACCAAAATTTTCTGAACATCCTGAACGTGTTAATAGCTAACAACCAATTAAGATAATCACCTCATTTTAAGAAGGATGGGATTGCACTAGAGAGGATTCACCAGGATGCTGTGCAGACTTGATGGGCTCAGACATGAGGAAAGATTGGATATCTGGGGTTGTTTTTCTTGGTGCTATGAAGGTTGAGGTAGGACCTGACAGAGAGGTATGAGATTATGAGCATCATAAGTAAGGTGGATATAGAGACATTTTTCGATTAGTAAAGAGTTCAAAAACCAGGGGGATAGTTTTAAATTAGAAGGTAGAGAGCTAAAGGAAAGTTGAGGAAAGATATTCACCCAAAGGGCTAATGGGAACTGGAACACATTGCCTGAAACAATTGTTGAGCCACAAACTCCTGTAACATTGAAGCAATATTCAGATATTCACCTGTGTTACCATAATTTCCAAGACTATGGCCAAATGCTGGCAATAAAAGATTTGTGTAGTCAAATTTTTTTTTGATTGGCACAATCAGATTGGCTGAATGGCCTCCTCCTTTGCTATAAATGTCTGTGTCTGTGAATTAGTTGAACTTGTACCATGGCCCATTCGCACATGATAGAAACAATATCCATTCACACAGAGGAAGGCGTTGTCCATAAAGACTATGTTTGGCACTTGTGCCTTTGGAATTTCTTGGGAATTTGGGCAGCCCATTGTTTTCCCTGATAACAAAGTGTGAAGCTGGATGAGCACAGCAGTCCTCTGATGAAGGGTCTAGGCCCGAAATGTCAGCTTTTGTGCTCCTGAGATGCTGTTTGGCCTGCTGTGTTCATCCAGCTCCACACTTTGCTATCTTGGATTCTCCAGCATCTGCAGTTCCCATTATCTCGGACCATAGTTTTTCCTGTTGGTTTCTCTGTGGCAGCCTTGGCCAATCAGAATTGACTTGCCATTTAATCAGCACCCTTTTTAAGAGTGAAGTATAAACTGTTGTGATCATTTGAAATGTCATATTCTTGTGTTTGTGTTGGTAAGTGCTAAACTAAAATCTCCAGCAACGTTCCTTTAGTAATATGCAAGTTCATTACTACCAACTGCCTGTTTAAATTTTATTTGTACTCCACAAATGTTCTAAATGTCTTCTATGTTTAATGACAAGCTGGTCTTACATGGATTAGTGTTAAGCTGTCTTAAATAGAAGGGGGTGAGCTCTCCATTGTTATATGTGCAATGAGTCAGTGATGGTCTAGCGATATTATTGCCACACTATTAATCCAGAAGCTCAGCTAATTTCCCGGGGACCCGGGTTTGAATCCCACCATGGCAGATGGTGGAATTTGAATTCAATAAAAAAAATCTGGAATTAAGAATCGACTGATGGCTATGAAATCATTGTTCATTGTTGGAAAAATCCATCTGGTTCACTAATGTCAGGAAAAGAAATCTGCCATCCTCACCAGGTCTGGCCTATGTGTGACTCCAGACCCATAGCAATGTGATTAACTCTCAATTGCCCTCTGAAATGGCCTAGCAAGCCATTCAGTTGTACCAATCGTTACAAAATCCCAAGAAATGAACCCGGCTTGATCACCTAGCATTGACCTAGGCACCAGAAAAGACAGCAGGACAGACACAGCAGAGGTGGCAGCACAGTGGTATACAGTCAAGAGGGAGTTGACCTGGGAGACCTCAATATTGGCTCTGGACACCAGATGAAGTCTCGTGGCTTCAGGTTAAACATAGACAAGGAAACCTCCTGCTGATTACCCCATACTAACCTCCCTCAGCTGATGAATCGGTACTCTTCCATGTTGAACAGCACCTAGAGGGAGCACTGAGGGTGGCAGGGGCACAAAATGTACTGTAGGTGGGAGATTTCAATGTCCAGCACCAAAAGTGGCTCGGGAGCAGCACTACTGATCAAGTAGTACTACTACTAAATACTAATGGTCAGGTCCTAAAGGACATAGCTGCAGATGGTGACTGAACCAACACGAAAGAAAAGCGTACTTGACCTCATCTTTACCAATCAGCTAACTGCAGTTGCAAGTGTCCAAGACAGTATTGGTGGGGGTGACAATTGCACAGTCCTTGAGGAGGTGATGTTCTGCCTTCACATTGAGAATAACCTCCATCTTGTTATGTGCGCCATCACTGTGCTAAATGGGCCCTACTTTGAACAGATTCAGCAACTCAAGGCTGTGAATCCATGAGGCACTGTGGGCCATCAACAGCAGCAGAATTGTACTCCAGCAAAATTAGTAACCTCACGGTCCCGCAGATACCCCATTCAACCATTACCATCAGGCCAGGGGATCAAACCTGGTTCAAATGGAGAGTGCAGGAGGGCATGCTGGGAACAGCACCAGGCATACCTAAAGATGAGATATCAACCTGCTGAAGCCACCAAACAGGACTACTTGCATGGTAAATCAGAATAAGCAGCAAGTGATTGGCAGAACTAAGCAATCCCACAACCAATGGATCAGATATAAGTTCTGCAGTCCTGCCACATCCTGTCATGAATGGTGGTGGACAACTAAACAACTCACTGGAAGAGGACAGTCCACAAATATCCTCATCCACAATGTTGGAACAGCCCAGCACAACAGTGCAAAAGATAAAGCTGAAGCTTTCACAGCAATCTTCAGCCAGAAGTGTCAAATGGATAAGTCTTCTCGGCCTCCTGCAGTGGTCCTCAGCATTACAGATACCAGTCTTCAGCCAATTCGATTCACCTCACGTGATATCAAGAAATGATTGGAGACACTGGATACTGCAAAGGCTATGGGCCTTGACAACCTTTGGCAATGCAGACTTGTGCTTCAGGACTTTCTGCTTTCCTAGCAAAGCTCTTCCACTATAGTTCCAACACAATAGTCTACCTGACGATGTGGAAAATTGCCCAAGTATGTCTTGTACATTAAAAAAAAGCCGGATAAATCCAATAAAAACCAAAAGAACTGCAAATGCTGTAAATCAGGAACAAAAACAAAGTTGCTAGAAAAGCTCAGCAGGTCTGTCAGCATCTGTGAAGGAAGAAACAGAGGTAATGTTTTGAATCCAATGACCCTTCCTCAGAACTGCTAAAACTGGATAAATCCAATCCAGCCAATTACGGCCCCAGTCTCAATCATCAGATACGTGATGGAAGGTGTTGTCACCAGCGCTATAACGCAGCAGCTCAGCAACTTGCTCAGTGACACCCAGTTTGGGTTCAGCCAGGACCGCTCAGCTCCTGACCTCATTACAGCCTTGGTCCAAACATGGATAAAAGAGCTGAATTCCAGAGGCAAGGTGAGACTTACCGCCCTTGACACCATGGCTGCATTCAATGGAGTGTGGCATGAAGAAGAGCTAGCACAACTGGAATTAATGGGTATCAGGGGGGCAAACTTTCCAGTGGTTGGAGTCATACCTGGCACATAGGATGACAAACGTAGTTCTTGGAGGTCAATCATCTCAGCTCCAGACGTCTCTGCAGAAATTGCTCAGGGTAGCGTCTTAGGCCCGACCATCTTCAAATGCTTCATCAACAACCTTCCCTCCACTATAAGGTCAGAAGTGGGGATGTTTGCCGATGACTGCACAATGTTCAGCACCATTCCTGACTCCTCTGATACTGAAGCAGTCCGTGTTCAAATGCAACATGATCTGGACAATAACCAGGCTTGGGTTGATAAGTGGCAAGTAACATTTGTGCCACATAAATGCCAGGTTATGACCATTGTGAATAAGAGACAATATAACCACCACCTTGTGCCCTTTTTCTGTTTGAGTCACCAACTAGCAATTTCGTACTCTGGCTGATTTTGAATCTCATGACCATGAGATCAGTACAAACTCCAGATAAGCTCATGGAACTTTAGCCTAATTGGCAGCTCCACTGGTGACAATAACAGTGTGCTAATCAGAACACTATGTGCATTGAGGCTTGGAATTTAATTTGTGTTTTTAATAGCCATTTATTATCGTTAACTTGGCAGCAACACTCATGTATCATTCAGAGATGGTAGGAACTGCCGATGCTGGTGAATCTGAGATAACAAAGTGTAGAACTGGATGAACACAGCAGGCCAGGCAGCATCAGAGGAGCAGGAAAGCTGACGGTTCGGGTCTGGACCCTTCTTCAGAAATGGGGGAGAGGTAAGGGTACTCTGAAATAAATAGAGAGGTGGCGGGGGGGAGGCGATGATGGAAGGTGGATAAAGGAGCAGATAGGTGGAGAGAAGATGGACAGGTCAAGGACGTGGGGATGAAGCCAAAGGTGAGTGTAGGTAGGGAGTTGGGATGGGGGCCAGTCAGTTGAGGGAAGAGAGACAGGTCAAGGAGGCGGGGTTGCGGCTGGTCGATAGGAGGTGGGGGTGGGAGTTGGTCAGTGAGGTATGAGGAGTGCATAGGTGGGAGAAAAGACGTACAGGTCAAGGAGGTGGGGATGTGAGGGGCTGGTTTTGTGATGACGTCGGGGGTGGGAAGGTTTTGAAGCTTGTGACGTCCACATTGAAACCATTGGGCTGCAGGGTTCCCAAGCGAAATATGAGGTGCTGTTCCTGCAGCCTTTGGGTGGCATCATTGTGGCACTGGAGGAGGCCTAGGATGGACATGTCATCCAGGGAGTAAGAGGGGGAGTTGAAGTGGTTCGCAATGTGAAATATGCAGTGCTGTTCCTGCAGCCTTGTGAAATATGTATCATTGCTTGTTTAGCAACAACTAGCTGCTGTCGTCTTTAGGAGTAACCACAAAAATTTTGTTGCTGCAACAACATGACAACATTGAACACCGTGTTATCTCAGATTCTCCAGCATCGGCAGTTCCTACTATCTCTGACAACGTTGAAGTTGTCCCATTTGATTCTCACTAGGAATTGCTCTCCAGCACTCAATTCAATTTTCTAGCCATGTACGGACTGTAGGTGCCCGCCAGGCACTCAGCTTGCCTTCTTAGGTATCTTGGGAAGTTAAGAATTGATAATCAAATTCTCTAGTAGCCTGGAACAACAGTTTCCAAGATAAATGGGATGGTATTGAAGTGTAATGAGAATAAAACATGGCTTGACTTCTACTTGTTCTAGACAAGAAATGCTTGTGTGGGGAAATAAAATTCCCAAAATGCTCAACTATCTGAAAACCAATCACATATTTGTTGACAGCCAGAAGATCTTTGTCATCAATAATAGGTCACCAGTCCTCAAACCAATCAGCTACTTGTTGCCAGCTGAACCTTCAATGGCTCCAGTGTGTCTGCACCTTCTTCTTCTACAGCTTGAGCTGGCAGCTGTGTAAACAGTGCTTACAACAAGTATCAAATTACTTGCTTTCAAAACATACAACAGTCCTTGCTTTTCAATCAGTTGTTTTGTTTTTCCATTACAGTCCACAACTAAAATACAGAGAAATAAAGACAGCCCATATGGTTAACCCAATTTTTCTTTCCACAGAGGCAATAAGACTTGCTGAGTTTCTCCAGCAGTTTCTGTTTATATTTCAGATTTCCAGTACCTGCAGTAATTTGGTTTTATTTGGATGATTCCACACATCTCTACCTTGAAAGGCTCATTCCATGTGTTAACTTTTCAACAGCGTGTGCAAATATTCAAGGTTGTGCAATGTAGAGTGGGCAACTCACAGGCCTACTGTGTCCCATAACACAGTGGTCTGCTGAGAAATGCTGAATAAAGCACTGCCCCTCTGAGGTTTAATACTACTGTAGGTGCAAGCCTTTCAGAGGAACTTTGCAATCTGCATGCACCCTGAAACATTGAAAGTTACAAATGATGGAAAGGTCAAAAGATTACTCAATCCTCAGGCCATTGTAATGAATATAATCCCAGTCTACTCAGTCTCTCCTCATAAGCCATCCTAGTAAACCTCCCTGTAATCCCTCCAGTGCCAGTACATCCTTTCTAAAGTAAGGAGACCAAACCTGCACACAGTCCTCCAGGTGTGGCCTCACTAGCACCTTCTACAGCTGAAACATACCCTCCCTGCTGTTAAACTCAATCCTTCTAGCAATAAAGGACAAAATTCCATTTGCCTCCTTAATTACCCATTGCACCTGCAAACCAACCTTTTGTGATTCATGCATAAGGACACCCAGGTCCCTCTGCACAGCAGCAGGCTGCAATTTTTTTTAAACTGTTCAAATAGTAGTCCTTCTTACTGTTATTCCTACCAAAGTGGATGACTTCACATTTGTCAACATTGTATTCCATCCGCCAGACCTTTGCCTACTCATTTAAACTATCTATGTCCCTCGGCAAACCTATACAGTCATCTGCATATTTTTCTCTACCACTTATCTCAGTGTCATCCACAAACCTTGACACACTACATATGGTCCCCAACTCTAAATCATCATTGTAAATTGTAAACAATTGTGGCCCCAACACTGATCCCTGAGGCACACCACTAGCCACTGATTGCCAACCAGAAAAACATTCATTTATTCCCACTGTTTGCTTCCTGTTAATTAAGCGATCCTCTATCCATGCTGATACATTGCCCGTAACACCATGCACATTTATGTTACGCCGCAGCCTTTTGTGCAGCACCTTGTCAAATGCCTTTCAGGAAATCTAGATACATCACATCTACTGGGTCCCTGTAGTCGACCGTGCTTGTAATGTCTTCAAAGAAATCCAGTAAATTAGTTAAACATGACCTGCCTTTCATGAACCCATGCCGTGTCTGTCCTTGTGGGACAATTTCTATCTAGGTGTCTTGCTATTTATTCCTTGATGATAGATTCAAGCATTTCCCCACTACCGAAGTTAAGCTAACAAACGTATAATTCGCAACCTTTTGTCTACCTCCTTTTTTTTAAAACAGTGGTGTCATATTTGCTGTTTTCCAATCTGCTGGAACTGCGCCAGAGTCCAGCCAATTTTGGAAAATTGCCACAAGAGCATTTGTTATTTCTCTTGCCGTCTCTTTTAGTACCCTGGGACACATTCCATCAGGCATAGGAGACTGGTCTACCTTTAGCTCCATTAGCCTGCCCAACATCATCTCTTTCATGGTAATGATCGTTTCTCGGTCCTCATCTGCCTTAGTCTCCTTGTCAATTTCCGGCATGTTATTCATGTTATCCACTGTGAAGACCGACACAAAATATATGTTCAATGCCTCAGCTACTTTCTTATTTCCCATTATTGAATCCCCCTTCGCATGCTGTAAAGGACCAATGTTTACCATAGCCACTCTTTCTCATTTTATGTATTTGTAGAAGCTTTTGCTATCTGTCTTTATCTTCTGAGCTAGTTTACTCTCAGTCTATCTTACTTTTCTTTATAGCTTTTTTGTGGTTTTCTTTTGACCTTCATAGTTTTCCCAGTGTTCTAGTTTCCTACTGGCCTTTGGCACTTTGTATGCCTTATCTTTCAGTCTGATAGCCTCCCTTATTTCTTCAGACAACCAGGGCTGATTACAACTTTTTCTACAGTCCTTCCTTTTCACTGGTATATACTTTTGCTGAGAACTTTGAAAAATTGCTTTGGAAGTCCTCCAATATTCCTCAACTGTCCCATCATAAAGACTTTGTTTCGAGTTTACTTTAGCCAGCTCCTACCTCATCCTATTGTAGTCTTCTTTGCTTAAGCATTGGGTCCCGGTATTGGATTTTATCTCTTCACTTTCCATCTGTATTCTAAATTTAACCATACTGTGATCACTCCTTCTAAGAGGAACCCTAACTATGGAGATCTATAATTATTCCTGTTTCATTGCAGAGGACCAGATATAGGATAGCTTGCTCCCTCATTGGACCATCAAATACTGTTCAAGAAAACTATCGCAGATACTTTCAATGAACTCCTCGAGGATGCCTTGACCAATCTGGTTTGATGAATCGACAAGTAGATTTAAAACCCCCATGATAACTGACATACCATTTTCCCAGGTATTAGTTGTTTCTTTGCTCATTGTCTGCCCCAATTTGGTCAAGTTATTTGGGGCCTGTAGACTATGCCAATCAGTGACATTTCCTTCTTGGAATTTCTAATTTCCACCAAATGGATTCAATCTTATTCTCCATAAAGCTGAGATCATTTCTCACTGTTGCTCTGGTGTTATCCTTAAATATCAGAGCTACACCACCCCCTTACATTCCTGTTTGTCCTTCCAAGTAGTCTGATAGCCCTGGATAGTTAATTCCCAGTTGTGGCCATCCTGAAACCATGTAACTGTAATGGTTACTAAGTCATACTCATTCACGATGATTTGTGCCGTTAACTCATCTACTTTGTTGCGAAATACAAGCATTCAAGTGAGGTGCTTTTGTTGGTTTTTAATACCTTCTTTTTGAATTCTAACATTTTTTTAAATACTATCTTCTGAGCTTTCCTTCCTTTTAACTTCTTTCATAGCCTTTGTTGTAACTAAACCCTTGTGCACTCATTTAACCTGCTGCATTCTTTTCTAGTTACAGGCAGTTCTCCTATAACGTGATAGTCACATTCTTATGTAACCTAGTGTCATTGAAAATTGTCATAGAAAACCGCATTATAGGGAAATTACTATAGAAAATTGTTATACATGTACGACAGAAAGTTTGTGTTATCCAAACAGCATCAATTGTCATCAATTGCATTACAGCCAATTCACATCAATGAAACATGTGTTATAGCAAACCCATGGACCACTATACTTCCTGTTGGTTTCCCCTTCCCTTTCCCCAGTTCACCAGTTTAATTGATTTCCTCCACATGGCTTTTTTCTTAACTCTGCCCACACCATGCAATTATGCCCAATGTACCGCATTTCTATGACATTGTCATAAGGTTGCTCCAGTGTCCTAAACATGACAGTAATCTGAGGCTGGCATCCTGGAAGTGGCCTTAACATGGTGAGGGTCAGCAGGAAATTTTACTCTTGGGTTTTCTCCACTCTCAAGTCTCTAGTTACTGTCTAAATGCTCAGTGCCATTACTCAATCCCTCATACATCCAGTGTCTACACATTGACAGACTTTGGAATCAAATAAGGGACAGTATAACAAGGAAGGGAGGGCAGAGGTAGGTGGATGATGTCTGTAGGAGAGTAAGTTTCATGTGTTTACTTGGTACTGAGAGTCAATTCAACTACAAAGTCAACAGTTAGAAGAGAAGGATAGTAGGAACTGCCGATGCTGGAGAATCAGAGATAGCACGGTGTGAAGCTGGATGAACACAGCAGGCCAAGCAGCATCAGAGAAGCAGGAAAGTTGTTGTGTCGGGTCAAGACCCTTCTTCGGAAAAGAAGAGCTCTCTGATGAAGGGTCTAGGCCCGAAACGTCAGCTTTTGTGCTCTTGAGATGCTGCTTGGCCTGCTGTGTTCATCCAGCCTCACATTTTATTATCTTGGAATCTCCAGCATCTGCAGTTCCCATTATCTCTATGTTAACTTTCCTGCTCCTCTGATGCTGCTTGGTCTGCTGTGTTCATCCAGCTTCACACTGCGTTATCTTAGTTAAAAGAGAGAGAGAGAGAGAGAGAGATGTGATTTTGATCAGATATAAATTGGTCAAGGTTATTATTAGAATACTTTCAATTCAAAATATAAAACATTGTTATATCCAAGGACTTGCCAATAGTCATGTAGTTATTTCCCAGTTTTTTTTTTAAACTGAAGAGAATAATAGTGCTGTAGAAAGAAATTTATGTATCTAATATCAAACGTTGAAAGGAACTCGTAAAGAGAGACAGACAATCAGTTTGGTTATTATAATATGTTAGAAATAACTTACTAGATTTTCTGCTTCCACTTAGTTTTCTTTGTAAATAAATTGGGGAGAGTTGTTTTAGCTGCTACATGCAGTGGCTTTATGTAACAATAACTTCACATCTTCAGAAGTAATAGGACAGCATGTCAAGCAATCCATGCATTGTGTAATAAATGATTTAACACATTTGGGATTAACTGGCAGACCTATCCATGTTAACCTCTGAAAAGTAGAAAATAAACAGATGGCATGCAGTGCCAAAGAGACTCAGAAGTAAAATTGTACAATGTCGGTTCTTGACAGGGATTGTGATGCACGATTACAATACACCCTTCGAAGTAATACAGACGGCACATCAACATGTTACTGTTTGCTTATCATCATATTGACACTGAACAGGACAGTACTGAGTTTGCTGCTGACTGGCTACTATATTCAGTGGGGGCCCAGTTGGGTCTGTATAAGCTACAACAAACCACAACTGGCTTGCTTCTCTTAAAGGCAGCCCGCACGTTAAAAAGTGATGACATATTTGCTTGCAGCAAGTGGTAGAACTTTGCCTAAAAGTAGTTGAGAAGCCCCCTCCATCCAGCTGTGGAACCCAGAACTAAGACACAGTGGAAGGGAGAGGAAGAAGAAAGTTTGTTGAGTGCACTTTGGTGGAAAGGGTGACCAATGTATTAAAATGTCACTGATGTAACCTTTAATCAGCTTGTTCTCTCTGTTTCGGTCCAAGTTGTTCAGTGACAGCGTCAGCTATCATTTCAGGTCATATGCAAAGTTCTATGGATGGAGGTCTGTGCTAAGAGCCTGCTGCATCATGAGGAAGCAAGGGGAACAAGGCATTTACAGGGCTATAGATGCTGCTAACACCCTTCACCCTTGTCAGACAACATCCCCGTTCTTTCATGACCCATGTCCAAAAGTGGACCTGTCAATGTGTTGTTCAGAGTTATCTGTATCAGGGAGGCCCAACACAGAGAGGGAGCAATGTGTTAGGATGGCCAGGGATTAAGGACCCTGCATGTCTGTGTGCTGCACATTGCATGGGTCTGTGTGCAATGACCTTTCCCTTCAAAAGGTCAGTGGGCATTGCATCCTCCTTCCTCACAGAGTTGGTCATTAGGCCTCTCCACTTTGCATGTGTTCAGTCATTTTCTTCCCTATTGTGCATTTTCTATTTGCAGTACAATGAAAGATGACAGTGAGTCCTCTCCAGCCAGTGACTTACAGCCTCAACCTCAAAATGAGGTAGAGTCCCCAAACATCCACGTCACCCCCGGTAGCCGAACCTGTAAACCCACCGTCTTTGCACCTCCTCAGGTCCCCAAACAACCTCTGAGCCTGCATCACCCCATGTTTTGCACCTAGGCCCTGGCATATGAGATGACTATGCCAGCTGTGTTCATACACCATTTGCCACTTGAAGGGAAGGTGCTCCTCAGTGTGGATGTAGCCCTTTTCAGAAACTGTTGGCCTCCCTTCACAATTGCCATCTACCCTCCCACTACCCAATCCCCTAGTCCCTCAGACTAACTGGCACAGTATCATTCCTGCGTCAATAGCTGCCCTTGCTTCCACTCCCAACTCCTTCTCCTCTTAATTTCTTTGAATGGAGCCGAAGGTCTAATTATGTTCCCATACCCTTGAGCAACTTAACCAGATTGTCTTGGATGAGCGGTGCCAAACCCCTGAATAGGACACGTACAGAGTCCCGACAGCATTAGCCCTAACTCCTGACCTCATTGCTATGGAGCAAATGGACTGACTGTGACCTCCTGACCTAAAACACCTTTAGCATATGCTTGACAGTGGTCCAGCCATTGGACTGGTATCAGATGCTGACCGTGACCCCCGACTGAAAGGAACCTCTATGGACCTAAATGAAGATGACTCCCAAGAATTTGGGCATAGCTGCCCGTTTGCTGCACATGCAGTGTGTTTGTCACAAACTGCTGGTACATGAGACAGTGAGTGTTTGACATAGCACACTGCAATTCAGCAAGCTGCCCGGTTTTGTGATTATGCTAATTGATGACAATGTGGCCATCATTGTAGATGAGCTGGCTCTGGACTAATGAACTCTCTTTAATTCTATTTATTTTCTTATTCTTAAAACTATTCAAAATGGTGATGGTTCATGGCTACAGAGTACAAGCTTTTTACTATACTGTTTTTCTCACTGTAAAACACACATGATAATAAACTCATTCCTTCATTCGATTGGCTTAACAAAGCATGGATGGTGTGAACGAGTGAATGTGATGACTGCAATAAACAGCCGTGACATGCAGCCTGTTCCGGTCTATGTTGGGTCCCTTTCCTTGTGTACAAAGTGCGCCATTCTCAGCCTTTCAATTATAGTTGTCTATGCACCTTGCAAAATACGTCCATGCTTTCACAGCATCCTGCTAGTGTATGAAAAGGTGCCATGGCGGTCATGATGGCTTGGCAGATGTTGGATGCCAATGTCCATGGACAAGGGGTGCATGAGCATGGTACTCATGCATTGTGCTGCAGTTTGATCAAATACAACATGGGCGTCATTCAGAGCACGTTGCGAGCTGGTTCCACCGTGTGCCCGGTCTGGTTTCCCATATTGGGCTTTCTGTATGTCTAATTTGGTGAGTTAGGTAAGATAGAAAGCTGAACATTAATTATGTAAGTTGAGCTGTCAGCAAGCAATTATCCCCCTTAACTGGCAACTGACTACTACCAACCTTTCAAAGTGCATTCCATTCTGACCTTCAACCCCTCACCCACTGCTGTATGGGGTTTTCACCATGGTTAATCCACCTAGCCTGCATGTCCATGGATATTACTGGGTAATGGCCAATCAACAAAACATGCACATCTATAGACGGTGGGAGGAAACTGGAGCACCTGGAGGAAACCCACGCAGACACGGGGAGAACGTGCAAACTCCACACTGGCAGTTGCACAAGGCTTGAAACGAACCCAGGTACTGGATGCTGCAAGGCAGCTGTGCTAAACACTGAGCCACTGTGCCACCCTTAAAAAGTCAGGAATTACTTCTCCACCATGACCCCAGCCATTCAGGCAAATGTTTCTGCCGGTTTTGAATTAGTGCCTGTTCATTTGTAAATCAAAGATGATGACCATTACACCACAGAAACAGTCTTGCACCATGAGTATTTAAATATCAGCAGCGACCTGCATCAGACTGAAGCCATATGGCTAACAGGAAAAATCTTGAAGAAATATGGATAGCGGTGAACAGCTAAAACAGATCTGCAGAAGTTTCTCTGAGTGCAGCCCTGGGCTTAAAACTGTGAAGCCAGACTGATAATCAGATGAATAGTGTCAGGAGAGAGCTCATTATTGGCCAGACACAGTTAATATCAGGACAAGTCACTGAACAGATGGGACAATGTTTAAGTGAAACCAGATTAATCATAACAAATATTCCAAATAGGACATTGTCTGAGTAGTATAAAGCCATTGTAGCTGCAGTTTAAAAAGGTTAGACTGATTGTTACGGAGAAGGCAAAGGTCAAAGCCACATGATAATTAACCTGAAACATCAGTCCCAATGTGTTATGGTGGGAATAGAAGTTCCCTTCTTGTAACTAAACCCAAAACACCCAGTTAAGCCCGCCTTGCCCTTTGTTATCTGTTAGAAGAGTAGTTATTAGATGAAAGGAATCACTGATACTCACTTTACAAGCAACAAGTAGCAATTTATTTATTTTAACCTAACAGTGAATGAATTAACAGAACCACGATCAAACTGAACAATTCCACTCTAACTATGTCCAAATAAAACAAGATTCTAATCGTATGTTGTTCCAATAAACGCAGGTCCCACTTATAAAAATCCACGTAATAAGAAAACAATAAGTTAACACTTTTTTTCTCAAAGTTCATATCTTCTGGAATGCTTTGCCTTCTCCACTGTCTCTCCAGCCTTTCTGGTGCTGATCCTGCCATTTGGGATTTTTTTTCTAATTTCTTCTGTGAGGTCTCTTAGCTGGAAGTGCCGTGGCACCTTTGATGGTGCTTTTTTGTTTAAACAAAAAGAGAGCTTATTGATTTTGTTTGAGAACTGGGTTTATTTCTCAGATGGTAGATTTGCTTTCTCTTCAGATGGCAGTGGGCTTTCACACTGAGTTTCAAAACTCCCCTTCTTATATACCCCCAATGACACATCAATTTCTTTTACTATGATTGGTTTCAGGTTGTCAAAACTACCAGCTTTAAATTCAATTGGCTATTGATCGCTGAGTTTTCAGTTTAAATTAATAGGCTGAGCTCAGCTTGTTGCCAAAATATCAAAACAAGACTGCTGTTTTGCTGCCAACTATAAAGCCTTTCGATAGACTGGTTTCAATTTGGGACTCTGCACAACATTTGCAAACTTCTAAGTAGAGAGAAAGCGTAATCTTTTGAAGGGACAATGCACTGTTGTTTCCCCACTATCATTTTACAAACAAATTCTAATTCCCTGCCTTCCAATTCATGAGTATTCTACACAACAGCATGAAACTGCCCAATGACAGTTAAGGAGAACAAAGAACAGGCTGTGGCCCTAGGAATGAGGAGGGGCACATGGAGTCACATGGTCATGGAAATCCTGAAAGCTGGAGAAAAACCATGTTAAAAAGTGTGATACTTGGAGCTCACTTCAGTGATAACTCCAAAGACCACGAAGAAGTGGAATCTCAAGTCAGGGATAGGAGTGAAGACAGAATCCTCCTTGTAACAGAGTTGGCCAGTTAAGTTGCATGCAGGTAGTATCTAACCCTCAACCCTTCAATTAAAGTGCTCTGCCTGAAAGTGCTCTGAGTTTTGCACGTACTGCTGTAAAGTGCTTTGCTTAAGTACTCCTTTAAAAGCACTTCTGTAAAATTATTGCATGAAAGGTGCTGGGTAAAGTGCTCTAGTTAAGTGCTTCAGTAAAGGTATTGTGTGTAGCTGGGAGATTTTTAGAAATTCAGGAATAAGAGACATTTAGAAATGGAGGAGTGTGTGCTGTATACTTAATGTTCACTTTCCCCAGGCGATTATAAAGTGAATACAGTTAACAAGAATCCAAATGTATTCAGGCTCAGTTCTTGCCCAAATCAGAATACTTGGTCCACTGTCTGTAGATCTTTTATTCAGATTCTTACCTTCTTCCCCTTGCATCTCGATGGCCATTTCCTCTGTCCTTCAGAGGGGCATGTAACTGTGGAATAAAACAGCTGATGCAGTGGGCAATTTCATACCCGAGTCAATCAGCAGAAGAGGGGCTGTATGAGTGGCATTTGGGCTCTGTCTGAAGGTGTCTGCAGCTGAAAGGTGATTGAAGTGCTAGTCAGGTGGTGTAGTCAATCAAGCAGAGATAACACTCTGTCTGCAAAGTAGTCTCTCCCTTGACAATGGCTATGGCTTTTCAATGCAGCTGATTAAAACATTCACAAGTGTGCCAATTCCACTGAGTAAGTCAACCCCTTGTGTTCTCATCTTCACCAACTTGCCTATTTGGAGGAACAGAAGGGATTACTCCGTAGTGATTCTACTTGACAGATCACCCTCATTTGTCCCCATAATTGAGCTGAATTGCCTTCTGAACTCAGTTGGCGGAGATTCCGGTCTTCTCCGCCAACCCGGGCTTGAGAAAAGTGAAGGAAGAAAGGCCATGTCAGGATATCAGCCCTTTGTGCCTCCAAATCCATTTTCAATGGCCTGGGAAGATATTATTTCTCTGTCTTCATGCCTCCACAGGGGGCCAAGTGGCCCTCTCTCTGAACAGAATGGAAGCAGGTTGCTATGGAGTTCACTTAATCAGGAATAGTCCCAGAGAACCTGGATGCAATGGTGCACAAGATGAAATGACCTTGCATGAAGAATTGTCAAAGTCAGTGAATGTTTCTCCTTCAGCTATCTCCTACCTATTTCCCCATGAACCTCACATACCATTCAATGCACCACACTCTAATGCACATAGCCACCCATCAACAATCTCCAGTAATCAGAACTCATGCCTAATATTCACCTCCCAGCAAAACACTCACCGCAGCTACAATTCTCACATTTATGTTTCATCACTTCCATATACTTTCAGCTGTTCTTCAATGATGAACATATCACACAAACATGGCTACCTTCTCCCTCTCTCTTGCAAGAAAATGTAGTACATTACAGGAGGAGTTATAGGCATGGCTGTATCTGCAAAATTCATAGGAGGAGATGGTGATTTTTATTCATTACAATGATTTTTCATCCATAACACCCAGGAAGATTGTAGACTTGACCAACAGTCTCTAGTGAGTTTGTTAATCTCAAGCAGAATAACAGTGGGAGTGTTATGATTAGACTTGGTGGCTATTCTTCACACATACGTTTATTTTAATGACCGTTGGCAACTTCTTCCACCCCTGCAATCACCAGCTCGGTCCTCATTCCATGTAAACATGTAATAAAGATTACCGAACAGCAAGCTGTTTCTGAACATATTTCAGCTGGTTTCTACTCAAAATTTTAACCCAAATATATTTATCACGGCACTTTTAATGACAGTATGAATGTGAGATGCAGTTTTAAAAATCGGGGGCAGTCGGTACGTGCCAGATTGCAGTGAATGCAGCACCCCACGTCATGGCCAAAGCAGTACCACAGACAACAACAGGAGAGTAGCACCGAAAGGGGCTGCATCCAAAAGACTGGACTGCTCAGTCTTTCTGGGTGAGTTGAATATTCAGTCAGACACGTAGCTTCTTTCTGTCACCATCCCAGTGTCACCCTCACTCATCATTTTGTCCCCATGCTCACTGCCTCACTATGGTTTCTCCTGTTATATCAAACCTCTAAGTTTTCCAATACAATGAATGTTGGACAGGAGAGATTCTTTCCAGAAGCAAGGACTAATGCTCTGACAAAAAACAGTGCAGGCATTTCATAATTTCAATGCAGGTTCATGTAATTGGTTGATGTTTCTTCCTGTGTTATTTTAAAGATTGGCTAATTCCTCCCTTTAAAATCCAAAAGCAGTGAGCAGGTGTTCTACAACAGTGTTCAGTGTTCATGGTCAAGTATTATAATAAAATGTAACTATGTAGTTATGGCGTTTAATACCATTTGTCAGTAACATGTAACAGGAGCAATAGATGATGCACAAATAATTGATGCTCAGTCTATTCCTAGCTTATGATCCAATTAAACGGTTTAACTGCCATAAATAATGACAACGTGTCAGAAAATAGCATCTGTTCATAACTGTGACCCAAACTCTGAGATTACAACCTTGATAATTTTCCCGGTGTCTTCATATTGCTAAATAAACACTCTGTTATTAATGTGATCACTTGTATATCTCTAGTCACCAAGTCATACCACATTCTTGATATTTAGAATCATAGATAGTCTGCAGTGTGGAAGCAAATCATTTGGCCCATCAAATTCATACTGACCTTTCCAAGGAGCATCTCACCCAGACCCATCTCCCCCTACCATATCTCTGTAACCTCATATTTCCCATGGCTAACCCACCTAACCTGCACACCCCTGGACACTATGGGCAATTTAGCATGACCAATCAACTTAACCTGCACATTTTTAGACTGTGGGAGGAAACCCACACAGGCACAGGGAGAACATACAAGCTCCATGCAGGCAGTCACCTCAGGCTGGAGTGAACTCAGGCCCCTGGCACTGTGAGGTAGTAGTGCTAAATGCTGAGCCACTACGCCATCCAGTTAATGGCTCAGCTTCTGATCCCAGTTGCAGTGAACATTGCTGCTGAGGAGGGTAGGAGAGTGATAGAAATTCCAGGAAGCAGATTTCCACTAGAAACCCCAACTTCTGGAAATGGCTTCAGGGTCTGTCCATCTGGGCTGTCTGCCTGCTATTTTCTTTAAGTTCTTTCATGTATTTCGATCAAGTCAGAAAGGGTGACTGACTCCTCTCTTTGCAACTTCCTTCTCAGCTGGTTGAAACAAAGGTTCTTAGCAGCAGGCTACACCATTGCCCAATTAAAATGTAGCTTTCAATATAAGCAGTAAGGAGCCAGTTACAACACTTTAGTGAGTTAAGAAAGAACAAATTCATTACTGAGAAAACAATAAGGATGCAACATCAAGCAAGCAGCTTTTGAGCAGTCACTTGGGCTCTCAACACACTCACACGCAAGGTTAAAAGGAGATAGTGGTAAACATAAAGATATTGTTTAGAGTGAGCTTGAGATGCAAGGTTTTAGTATGAGACCATGACTGATTAGTTGGTTTCTTGGACCATCAGCGTTACCAAATATTGCAATTATCTTCAGGTTGCATTTCCCTGACTTTTCTTTCCAGGCGGTGTTAGCACCAGCACATTTTTGATTGAAAGATAGAGTGGTTGTCTTCTAGTTGGTGTTCAGCCAGTAGTCTATAATCCATCTCTTCTCTTCTGGTAAAGACAGAGCTCCTTGAACTAGTGGCCTGATGATATATTTAATTTGCTGAAGTTTGTTTTTCCATGCTTAGTGATTATAGTTGATGCTTCATGTCCCAACATGTAAAGATTCTCATAAATAAAATGGGAGGTGAAAATTTATTCACACCTCCCCAGGGAGGCTCGCTGAATTGTTTCCTTACCCTTGGGAAAACACATGTTAATTTCAGCTCCGAGACAGTAGGAACTGCTGATGCTGGAGAATCTGAGATAGCAAGGTGTAGAACTGGATGAACACAGCAGGCCAAGCAGCATCAGCGGAGCAGGAAAGCTGATGTTTCAGGTCTAGAACAGTGTTGGAGGTGGTTGAGCAGTTTTTGCTTGGCCTGCTGTGTTCATCCAGCTCTACAACTTGTTATCTCTTAATTTCAGCTCAGGCTCCCTTTTGTTTCAAGATAGGCCAACATAGGTGAGCCAGATGATTTCTGTGGCCATTTTTAAGTCCTTTTTCTTGGTCCGTTTTTAAAATCATTTCAGTTCGTGAAAATCCCAATGATGGATGGAATTAAAAGAACAATAGCCCATATTTTATATTAACAAGATGTGAGCAATACTAGCAAGGTCGAATTTCATTGCCCATCTATAATCCTTCACTTTAAGCCATTTCAGAAGGTACTCAAGAGTCAACTGCATTGTTGTGAGTTTGATGTCACAATGTAGGCTAGTCTGGGTAAGGGCAGCAGATTGCCCCTAAAGGATAATAGTCAACCAGATGGTTTTGATGACAGTAATAATTTTGTCGTTATTGTCATTGAGAAGAGCTTTCAACTCTAGATTTTAGGAATTGAATTTAAATTCTACCAGCTGTTGTAGTGAGATTTGAACCCATGTTCCCAGAGCATTAACCTGGAACTCTCGATTGCTGGACCATTGCCATTACTACATCTCAGTATCTACCACCAGTTACTTACCTACTACTGCATCTTAATTTATAAGTATTGTTCTCAGAGATGCTGTTAGAAGTGCTGCCCTTTAAATCAGGAGAGTCAGAAAGTCCCTGCATTCCCAAAGCTGCTCAGACCCTGATATATCCCCAATACTGTTCATGCCTTCTGTATTCATGATGCTTTTCACCCCAATCTTTTACCTCCAGAACTGCTTATGTCCACCCATAGAATCACAAAACTGCTCTGCCCTCTCCTGGACACCTGACACAGCTCAGCCATCCCCAGTTCTTTCACAAACTCTCAAAACTGCTCAATCACCTCCAACACTGTTCAACTCAACCAATGCTGTGAATAATGTCAGGGTGACATGGTTCACAGAGGCCCTAGAATTTAAAACAGGTACTTTTAAACACATGTACTTCACTGTACTGAAGGCAAACTTCAAGGGCTGTGTCTTCACTTTGTGATGTGAGAGAGAGCGGCATTGCTGGAATTGTACCTTGTCACCAGGACATACCAGATTCCAGCATTTCGTGGTGTGCTACTGATCAGAAAATCTCTGCCAATGTTTTTCTGAGGAAACAAAGGGTAGGCCGCTGGCACACAAGGGCAGCAGGTGCATGCGGTCACTATAAATTATGTACCATACTAATTTGGTTATTGTTTCATTGATAAGAGCATGTCACAGGCAAGGAATTCTACAGTGATTAACACAACTCCTAACTCCCCAAAGCCAGGCAACATCCACAAGGCACAAGTCAGGAGTGTGATGGAATACTCCCCACCTGCCTGGATTACTGCAGCCCCAACCCCAACATCATCCAGGACAAAGCAATGGACGTGGTTGGCACCACATCCACACCCAGCTCAGAGTGGCAGGAGTGTCAATGTACCATTAATAAGATTCACTTCTGCATGTGCCAAGCCTCTTTTGAAAACACCTTCTAAAACCCAAGACCTCTACTAACCAGAAAAATAAGGGCAGCAGATGGATGGGAATACTACTAACCGGAGTTCTCCTGTAAGTCACACAAAATGGAATTTGGAATTATATATCTTTTTCTTCCCTCTATACGTTAAAAATGTAAAACTCCCTTCCCAACAGGACAGTGTGTTTCCCTGCATCAATGGATTGCAGCAGCACAAGAACACCGTTCATCTCAGGAATGGCCAACAAATGCTCACTCCTCTGAATAAATAATAACAATGAAAGGTAAAATGTGTTAGACTGTCTCTTGTTGGAAATAGTCATTATGGTACTTTGCATCACAAATGTTAGTTGCCTCTCCAAATGTGAATGTTGTCTTGCTGCAAGTACGAACAGACTACTCCATTAACTGACGAGCTCCAATTGACCCTCATGAAACATAGTTCAATCACCAGCAAATGTGTCCATTCTGACTCATGGTGGAGGTTCAGTGAAGAAGTAGCTGAAGATTGCTGGATCTAGGACACTGCACTGGGGAACCTGTGCAGTGATATCCCAAGTCTGAGATGATTGGCAAACGGCCACAAGCTCCACGTTCTTTGTGTTTGAAGTGACTCTAGTCATTGTCAGTTTTCAGTAATCCCCATTGTCACAAATAGATAAAAGGCTTTAATATTCATCACAATGCATTTAGTGACTGTATTTTCTGCCCAACAAAAATGCTACTATAATCATGTTAACAAAGTGTGGAGCTGGATGAACACAGCAGGCCAAGCAGCAACTCAGGATCACAAAAGCTGACGTTTCGGGCCTAGACCCTTCATCAGAGAGGGGGATGGGGAGAGGGAACTGGAATAAATAGGGAGAGAGGGGGAGGCGGACGAAGACAGAGAGAAAACAAGATAGGTAGAGAGGAGAGTATAGGTGAGGAGGTAGGGAGGGGATAGGTCAGTTCAGGGAAGATGGAAAGGTGAAGGAGGCGGGATGAGGTGGTAGGTAGGAAATGGAGGTGCGGCTTGAGGTGGGAGGAAGGGATGGGTGGGAGGAAGAACAGGTTCCTGCCCCACCGAACTCATCTCCACCTATCTGGACTCCATTTTCTCCCCTTTGGTCCAGGAACTCCCCACCTACATCCGTGACACCACCCACGCCCTCCACCTCCTCCAGGACTTCCAATTCCCTGGCCCCCAACACCTCATTTTCACCATGGATGTCTAGTCCCTATACACCTGTATTCCTCATGCAGATGGCCTCAAGGCCCTCCACTTCTTCCTGTCCCCCAGGCCCAACCAGTCCCCCTCCACCGACAGCCTCATCTGCCTAGCCAAACTCGTCCTCACCCTCAACAACTTCTCTTTCGATTCCTCCCACTTCCTACAGACAAAGGGGGTGGCCATGGGTACCCACATTGGCCACAGCTATGCCTGCCTCTTTGTAGGTTACGTGGAACAGTCCCTCTTCTGTACCTACACAGGTCCCATACCCCACCTTTCCTCCATTACATTGATGCCTGTATTGGCGCCACCTCTTGCTCCCCAGAGGTGCGCGAACAGTTCATTCACTTCACCAACACCTTCCACCCCAACCTCAAGTTCACCTGGGCCATCTCCAACACATCCCTCACCTTCCCGGACTTCTCAGTCTCCATCTCAGGTAACCAGCTAGAAACTGATGTCCATTTCAAGCCCACTGACTCCCACAGCTACCTAGGATACACCTCCTCCCACCCACCCTCCTGCAAAAATTCCATCCCCTATTCCCAATTTCTCCATCTCCGCCGCATTTGCTCCCAGGATGAGGCATTCCACTCCCGCACATTCCAGATGTCCAAGTTCTTCAAGGACCGCAACTTTCCCCCTGCAGTGGTCGAGAACGCCCTTGAACGCGTCTCCCGCAACACATCCCTCGCACACTGCCCCCACCACAACCGCCCAAAGAGGATGACCCTCGTTCTCTCACACCACCCCACCAACCTCCGGGCACAACGCATCATCCTCCGACACTTCTGCCATCTACAATCCGACCCCACCACCCAAGCTATTTTTCCATCCCCACCCTTGCCTGCCCTCCAGAGAGACCATTCTCTCCACAACTCCCTTGTTCGCTCCACACTCCCCTCCAACCCCACCACACCTGGCACCTTCCCCTGCAACTGCAGGAAATACTACACTTGCCCCCACACCTCCTCCCTCACCCCTATCCCAGGCCCCAAGATGACCTTCCATATCAAGCAGATGTTCACCTGCACATCTGCCAATGTGGTATATTGTATCCATTGCACCTGGTGTGGCTTCTTCAACAATGGGGAAAACAAGGCTTGGGGACCACTTTGCAGAACATCTCCGCTCGGTTCGCAATAAACAACTGCACCACCCAGTCGCGAACCATTTCAACTCTCCCTCCCATTCCTCAGACGACATGTCCATAATGGGCTTCCTGCAGTGCCACAATGATAGCACCCGAAGGTTGCAGGA
Organism: Stegostoma tigrinum; assembly: GCF_030684315.1. Taxonomy (NCBI): domain Eukaryota; kingdom Metazoa; phylum Chordata; class Chondrichthyes; order Orectolobiformes; family Stegostomatidae; genus Stegostoma; species Stegostoma tigrinum. The sequence continues at coordinate 41,595,199 of NC_081374.1, read as the reverse complement.
ACAGCAACTCATATTCCGCTTAGGAACCCTGCAGCCCAATGTGGACTTCACAAGATTCAAAATCTCCCCTTCCCCCACTGCATCCCAAAACTAGCTCAGTTCTTCCCCTCCCCCCACTGCATCACAAAACCAGCCCAGCTCGTCCCCTCCTCCCACTGCATCCCAAAACCAGCTCAGCCTGTCTCTGCTTCCCTAACCTGTTCTTCCTCCCACCTATCCCTTCCTCCCACCTCAAGCCGCACCTCCATTTCCTACCTACCATCTCATCCTGCCTCCTTCGCCTGTCCATCTTTCCTGGACTGACCTATCCCCTCCCTACCTCCTCACCTATACTCTCTTCTCTACCTATCTTGTTTTCGCTCCGTCTTCGGTCCGCCTCCCCCTCTCTCCCTATTTATTCCTGTTCCCTCTCCCCATCCCCCTCTCTAATGAAGGGTCTAGGCCTGAAACATCAGCTTTTGTGCTCCTGAGATGCTGCTTGGCCTGCTGTGTTCATCCAGCTCCACACTTTGTTATCTTGGATTCTCCAGCATCTGCAGTTCCCATTATCACTATAATCATGTGACTAGATTTAGCCGTAACCTTCCAAACGTTTCTCAAACGTCAACGGCAACTGGACGGCCAATGTACCCATATACCCCCTGATGGGATTGGAATACTTATTTATAATTCTATAAACTACAACAGAACCCATTGTCTCCAAGAGGGGAAAGCCTATAAAATAACATTTTAAGCTACTCCTACTCTGTAAGATATGTCAATGATTTCACTTATCCGCTGATCATTGTTTGTCTGGTAAACCTTTGTCATACGGTAACTTCTTCTCCCTGATCGCTGAGGGGATTTAGTCACATGACTCCCTCAGGGCTGACCCAACTATTTCTTATTCATACAATTTTGAACTAACAGTCATTAAGAGATCAATGCTGTTCCACACAATATCTAGTGACAATACCAGAACCCTTAATTCTGAATTTAAAACGAATTTAAAAAAAGCCCCTGGCCAGTAAAAAAAAAGCATTCAACAACCTGCAGTTGTGCTCTCCGCAAGTAAATCAACTTTTTCATCAAAACAGTGAAATGGAAAAGGCGTATTTCAGCAATATCCCTTTGGACAGCCTTCAAAGAAATTTTAAGAGAAGTAGCCGTCCACGACACCTCAAAATACTGGTTAAACAATCACAAAGAAATTCTAGACTGCAAACTTTAGTTATGGATGTTTGGACTCCATCTTAAAATCAAGGACATTGATAACTGACATCCCTTAGTCAATTTCTACTTATGTTGTTGCTAATTGAATAACTATTGTGTCCTTTTTGATTTAATCTCACACTTCCTATGTTTGCTAGCGTGGCATTCTGCAAATGAACACCTTGCATAATAGACTGCGGACTAAACCTTACAACAGATTTACAAACATGTTGTAGTCCTTACAAAGTTAGACTCCACAAGGAGAGGGAGAAGAGAAATAAGCCTCCACTGTTAAAAAGAAAGAAAATTAAAATCACAATATGCTTGTGAACCGTTGTAGTGAACATGGAGTGAAACTTGTTTTAAGATTTGCCACCTGTCTGTAACACGAATGAATTCAATTTTCTTAGGGTTTTGTAACACATGCATAGTCAAATGCTATCTAGGGTGGTCACTCTCTCCTCACCTCTGGAATTTAACTTGTCTGCTGTTATGATCTTAGATGATGTTATTACTGTATAAATCCAGTTTTCAACTGAAATCTGGTTTGATAGATCATACTCTGTTTTGCTTTCGTTTTACGAAGGTGGTCGCTCATTAAAATAAGCATGCAATGTTACAGACTTTGTTTAATGATAAAACAGAAGTTTATTGGGCAAACAAAATGCAAATGGAATTGAATAAACTAGATTATTTGCTTATAACGCAAATAATAAGATTTTAAAACACCGAGTAACATAATCCAATTAATTTCAAAAACATTTCTGTAAGTACCCAAAAAGGATACATGTACAACACTCAAATCAAAGGAGAAAAAAAGCTCCTTCTCCAACTCCTTGATAGGTTTAATTTAACTGTAAATAAAACACCCATTCAGGAAAATATGTTAGCCTGCTCCTGTTGCTGCATCCAATGTATTCAGCCTTTTACTTGTATCATTTAAAGTAAATTGAATTGTTCATGTTGCCTGAAGCCGCTAGGATCCCTGGAATAAACTTGCAACAGGCCTGCACTTCACTGGGCATAAATAGTACAGTATGGGTGGAGTTGAGAAAGAGAAGAGACAAATGTATGGGAATCTAGGCAGAAATCTGAAATCTGAAATAATGTAACAGTAACACTCAAGCCTGGTTTATCTCAGAATACCATGTATTGGAATATTTGGATTCAATATGGAAAAAATGGTGTTATAAAGAAGTCTAAGTCCAAAGACAGCTCTTGACCTTGTTAATAAAGTGTGAAGCTGGATGAACACAGCAGGCCAAGCAGCATCTCAGGAGCACAAAAGCTGGCGTTTCAGCCCTAGACCCTTCATCAGAGAGGGGAATGGGGAGAGGGTTCTGGAATAAATAGTAGAGGGGGGAGGCAGACCGAAGATGGAGAGAAAAGAAGATAGGTGGAGAGGAGAGTATAGGTGGGGAGGTGGGGAGGGGATAGGTCAGTCCAGGGAAGATGGATAGGTCAAGGAGGTGGGATGAGGTTAGTAGGTAGGAAATGGAGGTGCAGCTTGAGGTAGGAGGAAGGGATGGGTGAGAGGAAGAACAGGTTGGGGAGGCAGAGACAGGCTGAGCTGGTTTTGGGATGCAGTGGGTGGAGGGGATGAGCTGGGCTGGTTGTGTGATGCAGTGGGGGGAGGGGACGAACTGGGCTGGTTTTGGGATGCGGTGGGGGAAGGGGAGATTTTGAAGCTGGTTAAGTCCACATTGATACCATTGGGCTGCAGGGTTCCCAAGCGAAATATGAGTTGCTGTTCCTGCAACCTTCGGGTGGCATCATTGTGGCACTGCAGGAGGCCCATGATGGACATGTCATCTAAAGAATGGGAGGAGGAGTTGAAATGGTTCGTGACTGGGAGGTGCAGTTGTTTATTGCGAACCGAGCGGAGGTGTTCTGCAAAGTGGTCCCCAAGCCTCCGCTTGGTTCCCCCAACGTAGAGGAAGCCACACCGGATACGATGGATACAGTACATCACATTGGCAGATGTGCAGGTGAACATCTGCTTAATATGGAAGGTCATCTTGGGGCCTGGGATGGGGTTGAGGGAGGAGGTGTGGGGGCAAATGTAGCACTTCCTGCGGTTGCAGGGGAAGGTGCCGGGTGTGGTGGGGTGGGAGGGCAGTGTGGAGCGAACAAGGGAGTCACGGAGAGAGTGGTCTTTCCGGAAGGCAGACAAGGGTGGGGATGGAAAAATGGCTCGGTGGTGGGATTGGATTGTAGTTGGCGGAAGTGTCGGAGGATGATGCATTGTATCTGGAGGTTGGTGGGGTAGTGTGAGAGAACGAGGGTCATCCTCTTTGGGCGGTTGTGGTGGGGGCGGGGTGTGAGGGATGTGTTGCGGGAGACGCGTTCAAGGGCGTTCTCGACCACTGCAGGGGGAAAGTTGCGGTCCTTGAAGAACTTGGACATCTGGAATGTGCGGGAGTGGAATGCCTCATCCTGGGAGCAGATGTGGCGGAGATGGAGGAGTTGGGAATTGTTGATGGAATTTTTGCAGGAGGGTGGGTGGGAGGAGGTGTATTCTACGTAGCTGTGGGAGTCAGTGGGCTTGAAATGGACATCAGTTTCTAGCTGGTTACCTGAGATGGAGACTGAGGGGTCCAGGAAGGTGAGGGATGTGTTGGAGATGGCCCAGGTGAACTTGAGGTTGGGGTGGAAGGTGTTGGTGAAGTGAATGAACTGTTCGCGCTCCTCTGGGGAGCAAGAGGTGGCGCCAATACAGTCAATGTAGCGGAAGAAGAGGTGGGGTTTGGCGCCTGTGTAGGTACAGAAGAGGGACTGTTCCACGTAACCTACAAAGAGGCAGGCATAACTTGGGCCCATGTGGGTACCCATGGCCACCCGCTTTGTCTATAGGAAGTGGGAGGAATTGAAAGAGAAGTTGTTGAGGGTGAGGATGAGTTTGGCTAGGCAGATGAGGGTGTCGGTGGAGGGGGACTGGTTGGGCCTGGGGGACAGGAAGAAGTGGAGGGCCTTGAGGCCATCTGCATGAGGAATACAGGTGTATAGGGGCTGGACATCCATGGTGAAAATGAGGTGTTGGGGGCCAGGGAATTGGAAGTTTTGGAGGACGTGGAGGGCGTGGGTGGTGTCACGGACGTAGGTAGGGAGTTCCTGGACCAAAGGGAGAAAATGAAGTCCAGATAGGTGGAGATGTGTTCGGTGGGGCAGGAACAGGCTGAGACAATGGGTCGACCAGGGCAGGCAGGTTTGTGGATTTTGGGAAGGAGATAGAAACGGGCCGTGCGGGGTTGGGGAATAATAAGGTTGGAGGCTGTGGGTGGGAGGTCCCCTGAGGTGATGAGGTCATGAATGGTGTTGGAGATGATGGTTTGGTGCTCGGGGGTGGGGTCATGATCAAGGGGGCAGTAGGAAGAGGTGTCGGAGAGTCGGCGTTTGGCCTCGGCAATGTAGAGGTCAGTGCGCCATACTACCACTGCGCCACCCTTGTCTGTGGGTTTGATGGTGAGGTTGGTGTTGGAGCGGAGGTCTGCCCATTCTGCGGGGGAGAGTTTGGAGTGGGTGAGAGGGGTGGAGAGGTTGAGTTGGTTAATGTCTCGACAGCAGTTGGAGGTGAAGAGTTCGAGCGAGGGTAGGAGGTCTGGGGGTGGTGTCCAGGAGGAGGACTTGTGTTGGAGGCTGGTGAAGGGGTCAGTGGAGGGAGGGTTAGGCTCCCGGTTGAAGAAGTAAGCGTGGAGGCAAAGGTGGTGGAAAAACTGCTCTATGTCCAAATGCTGCATCCCAAAACCAGCCTAGCCTGTCTCTGCCTCCCCAACCTGTTCTTCCTCTCACCCATCCCTTCCTCCCACCTCAAGCCGCACCTCCATTTCCTATCTACTAACCTCATCCCACCTCCTTGACCTGTCCGTCTTCCCTGGACTGACCTATCCCCTCCCTAACTCTCCACCTATACTCTCCTCTCCACCTATCTTGTTTTCTCTCCATCTTCGGTCTGCCTCCCCCTCTCTCCCTATTTATTCCAGTTCCCTCTCCCCATCCCCCTCTCTGATGAAGGGTCTAGGCCTGAAACATCAGCTTTTGTGCTCCTGAGAAGCTGCTTGACCTGCTGCGTTCATCCAGCTTCACACTTTATTATCTTGGATTCTCCAGCATCTGCAGTTCCCATTGTCTCTTGACCTTGTCTTCCCCTTGACCAGTCTGTCTTGAGCCCAAACACGTGGGTGCAAGCACAGAACCAGACAATGAATGAGTTTGATGTCTGGCATATGAGGATTTCAGTAGCAGTTCAAGATAGATCTTTAATTCACCATTTCTTGATGAAGGTGGGGGAGATGTTTCAGCCTCACAGGTTGAATTACATCTGAATTCACTAAAATAAGGCTTCCAGTTTATTTTAACCCATTGTGACCTCTAAAAATGAGATGAGTATGCAGTTAAAATAATATGTAAGAATTACCACTCATTTCTTACTTGATTCTTACTAGCTACTGATTAATATGGGCTCTTTTGTTGGGTAACTTATATCGTGTTGGAACAGATGAAACTAATAAGCCTTTCTATCTCTGCATTTTCAACAAGCAAAATTAAAACTCCAGACCTGCAAAATTGACCCCGATGGCTCTTAACCAGACTTTTGAACAACCAATCCCAGATTCTGTGAATAATCAGTTCCACATGCTAGGTTGCACTTAAACAAATGGCTTGCCAATTTGTTAACAACGTACTCCCTTTAATAGAGTAAAATTTAAAAAAAAACAAAGTAAACCAATTGGTCTATGCTTTAACCTAAAAAATCTTTAGTTTTCAGCCCTATTTGCACGGATAAGACAAGACCATAAGACATAGGAGCAGAATTCAGGCCATTTGACCCATTGATTCTGCTGCACCATTCAATCACGGCTGATAAATTTCTCGACCCCTTCTCCTGCTTTCTCCCTTGACAATCAAGAACCTAACTATTTCTATCTTAAATATACTCAATGACCTAGCTTCCCCACAGCCTTCTATGACAATAAATTCCATAGATTCACCACTATCTAACTGAAGAAATTTCTCCTTATCTCCATTCTAAAGGGTCTTCCCTTTACTCTAAGACTGTGCCCTCAGGTCCTAGTCTCTACTGTTAATGGAAACATCTTCCCAATGCCCACTCTATCCAGGCCATTCAGTCTTGTGTAAATTTCAATTAGATTCTCCCCTCATCCTTCTAACCTGCATCAAGTATAGAACCAGAGTTCTCAAACATTCCTCATATGTTAAGCCTTTCATTTTTGGGATGATTCTTGTGAACCTGCTCTGGATCTGCTCCAGGGCCAGTACATCTTTCCTGAGGTACAGGCCCAAAATTGCTCACAGTACTCTAAATGTTGTCTGACCAGAGCTTTATAAAGCCTCAGAGTATGTCCCTGCTTTTATATTCTAGTCCTCTCAAAATAAGTGCCAACATTGTATTTGCCTTCCTAACTACCAACTCAACCTGCAAGTTTACTCTGAAGGAATCCTAGACTGGGACTCCCAAGACACTTTGCACTTCAGATTTCTGAATTTTCTCCCCATTAAGAAAATAGTTCATGCCTCTATTCTTCCTACCAAAGTGCACGACCTGGCATTTTCCCCCATTGTATTCTATCTGCCACTTCTTTGCCCACTCTCCTAAGCTGTCTAAATCCTCTGCAGCCTCCCTGCCTCCTCAGTACTTACCTGTCCCTCCACTTACCTTGTGTTATCTGCAAACTTAGCCAGAATGCCCTCAATTCCTTCATTTAATCATTAATGTATTAAGTGAAAAGTTGTGGTCCCAACGCCAACCCTTGTGGAACATCACTGGTCAACGCCCTGAGAAAAAACCTTTTAACCCCATGCTTTCCGCCATACAGCCAATCTCCTATCCATGCTAGCGCCTTGCCTCTAACACCATGGGCCCTTATCTTACTCAGCAGCCTCCTATGCGGCACCATGTCAAAGGCTTTCTGAAAGACTAGATAGATAACATCCATTGATGGCCTTACTTCCACTCCTATGTCTTATGGTCTTACGATCTCAGAAGGAATCAAGGGCTACGGGGAGAGTGCAGGGAAGTGGAGTTGAAATGCCCATCAGCCATGATTTAAATGGCGGAGTGGACATGATGGGCCGAATGGCCTTACTTCCACTCCTATGTCTTATGGTCTTATTGGCTGTCCTTGGTCTAACCTGCTCATTACCTCCTCAGAATTCTAACAGATTGGTCTGCACAACCTCCCCTTGATGAAATCCTGTTGACTTTGCTCTATTTTACCTGCACTTCCAAGTATTCAGAAATCTCATCCCTTCGCAATGGACTCCATTATCTTAACAATGCCCGAGGATAAGCTAGTTGGCCTGTAACTTCCTGTCTTTTGCTTCACTCCTCCTTAAACAAGGGGGTTGTGTTAGTAGTTTTCTAGTCCTCTGCGACTCCAGTGATTCCTGAAATATCATCACTAATGCATCCACTTTGTCTTCAGCTATCTCCTTCAGAACTCTTGGGTGTAGTTCATCCCATCCAGGTGATTCATCCACCTTCCGACCTTTAAGGTTTTCTAGCACATTCTCCTTGGTGATGGCCATCATACTCACCTCTACTCTCTGACTCCCTTGAACTTTTAGGATATAACTCATGTCTTCCATCATGAAGACTGACGTAAAGTACTTTTTCAGTTCCTCAGCCATTTCTTTGCTCCCCATTACAACCTCTCCAGCATCATTTTCCAGCACTCAATGTCCACTTTTGTCTCTCTTTCACTCTTTAAATATCTCAAGAAATTCTTGCAATCATCTTATATTACTGGTGAGCTTACCCTCATATTTAATCTTCTCTCTCCTTCTTTCCTTTCTCATTATCCTCTATTGGTCTTTGTAGGCTTCCCAGTTCTCTTGCTTCCCACTACTCTTTGCCACATTATATGCCTTCTCTTTTGCTTTTATGCTGTCTTCTGTTATTTAACCATGGTTGTCTCATTTTCCCTTTAGTATACTTTTTCCTGGGGATGAATTTTTGCTGAGACCCCCACAATACTCTCAGAAACTCCTGCCATTGTTGCTTCACTGTCTTTTCTGCTAGACTCCTCTCCCAGTCAGTTCTGGTCAGCGCTTCCCTTATGCTTGTATATTTGCCTCTATTCAACTGTAATATTGTTACTTCTGATTCCACCTTCTTCTCAAATTGCAGGCTAAATTCTATCACATTACGGCCACTGCCTCCAATGGTCACCTGAAGCTCCCTTATCAAGTTTGCTTCAGTGTGCAACACTAAATCCAGAACTGACTGTTCCTAGCGGGCTTCACCACAAGCTGCTCCAGAAAGCCATCTTGTAAGCTGTTCTCACTGCCCTGTGTAGTGGGATTTTGGTCTCATATCTCTGGGCTAGGCACGTCTGCTCCTGTATCCAAAAGGCACACAATGTGCAGGACACCAGCCCTCATGGTCACATACAGTCTGTCTTCCCTCTGCTAGCATAAAGCCAGTAGGAACTTAAAGGGGCACAGGGCAGACTCTCTGTTTTTTGTCATCTTTAGCATCTCCTGCTGCTGCTGGGTGGTTAGCTCCTTAAACTGTTCTAGGAGATCGATCTTACTCCCAGTTTTCAGGGTCTCTTCTTCCTTATTGTTTATAGGGGGACTTTGCCCTCTTCCCCTTTACCAATACTCCCTGGCTCAGTGACCTGTCTTCCCACAGATATAACACTTCCCTGCAAGTTTCTCTTGGGTCTTTCCAGGGTTACTGGGAGTCTGTCCCAGTTGTCCTGTCTGTGCGGCTCACAATTTGGTGCCCATATCTTGGTTGAGCTGGTGGGATCTGTCCACCAGTTTGGAATAATTAGTCCCCCTCTGGTTCCGTGAGATTTAGCAGCTCAGTAAGCTCAGGCTGAAGTCCGGCCAAAAAAGCAGACTTCAGTGGGCTGTATTCACAAACTTCAACATCCACTCTAAAGGTGGAATCCCACTCTATCCTACTCCCTTTAATGAATCTGAAATGGTAAAGTGGTATTTTTATCAAAATTTCACATCCCACCCATCTCCAGGCCCTGAGCTGTTTGACAATTTTCATAAGCCAAAGGGAGGAGACTCAGTTCTCTCCAACACAAGACAGTGAGGGTAACTTATCCCGGCCCCTTGACGTGTCTGTCCTCCCTGAACTGACCTATCCCCTCCCTACCTCCCCACCTATAATATCCTCTCCACCTATCTTCTCCTCTACCCATCTTTGGTTTGCCTCCCCCTCTCTCCCTACTTATTTCAGAATCCTCTCCCCATCCCCTTTTCCGATGAAGGGTCTAGGCCTGAAACGTCAGCTTTAGCACTCCTAAGATGCTGTTGGCCTGCTGTGTTCATCCAGCCCCACACTTTGTTATCTCACATGACAGTGAGTATTGAAGCCTATGAGTTTGCAAAACACCCGCTGACCTGTTTCTCTGAGTGGTACCAGCCCAGCTATTATTGTACCCATAATCCTCCATTCTGGCCCTCACTAATATCTCAAATCAGGGAAGACTACAAGGACCCGTGTGTTTTCTCAACTCCTCCAAAGATGAACAAGAAATGGGACACAGCAATTGCTCTAGGTATTTCAATGTTACAGCGTCATCCAGTGTGTTGACTGATTTTGTTAAGGGTACAAGTGGAGGCATCTTCTACATGCAATGGTATCCTGAGGTTATTGCCCACTTCACCCCCTATAATGACACTTATTTCATCTGTGACCCATAAAATGTATCTATGGCTCCCTACCTGCTGGTGAGGTTCATGCTGCCTTGGGTATGTAGTCCCACACATATATCACTCTGCCAAACAGCCTAGCTGGAGACACAAGACAGCCATCTCTGAAACCCAGCATTTCTTAGCTTTTGCATTTCCTTTGTACGGTACAGGCAAACTGACCAGAGAAACTGCAACCATGCTTCAGTTCTGGAAAAGGATGAGAAATGATACATTCTCTGCCCTTAGCAGAATAAATGAAGTAAGGGCTGCGGTTTGCACGGTAGTACTCCAGGACTGAATGGCCCTTGATTTTGGTTTAGATGAGAGAGGGAGCTCCTGTGCCCTGATTGCCTCTGAATGTTGCACCTATATCCGAAAGTATTAACACAATCTGGCTGACCATATTAGGAAGGAGGTTGAAAAGACCTTGACAGAATGGAGTTGGGCTACAGGATGGCTGGGGTCCTTAGGAACCTCCATTCTACAGGGGCTCATGATGTTTATTATTGTTATTCTAGCTGCGCATTTATTTCGGAGTTCCCTTCCCCCTTCCCCATTTCTGAAGAAGAGTCATGACCCGAAACGTCAGCTTTCCTGTCCTCTGATACTGCCTGGCCTGCTGTGTTTCTCCAGCTCTCCACTGTGTTGTCTCTGACTCCAGCATTGGCAGTTCTTATTATCTCATTGTATTGTAGGTCTCTTTACCAACCTACTCAAGCACTCTATATTTAGTAATACCATATTTTCATTGATTCATAATTCTTTTACGAACCATTTACCAGTGCACTTGTCTACTATACACATTTCATTCATTAAGCTGTGATTTTGTAGTAAATTTTACTATTACAAGATAAGCTAAATTAAAACATCTCTTCCAACCCAGTACTGCTTCTTTAAACCTTCAATCCTTATCGGTCCCATGCTGCAACCAGTGTTTAGCCTGGTTTCTATAACAAAGGCTACCCTTGAATAAGTGTTAATGTTGTAACCTATTCAGAACAGTGCTATTCCTGCCATCATGTCTTCATGACTCACCTGAAACTATGGAAAGATTTATAATATTAATCAGCCCCTTAGCAACTGTCTGTCCAGACCTAAATAGGTCGCAGCACATCAAACAAGTTTCCTCCACTAGCATGAGATAGTAAGAACTGCCAATGCTGGATTCTGTGATAATACAGCAGGCCAGGCAGCATCAGAAGAGCAGGAAAGCAGAAGAAGGGTCCCAACCCAAAACATCAACTTTCCTGCTCCTCTGATGCTGCCTGGCCTGCTATTTTCCTCCACTAGCATGTACCTGTTAAATACCTATTAAAGCGGGCTGCTACACTCTTCAAGGAAGTTACTGTCAAAACAGTGTGAATATGAATATGTAAGAACTGTCAAAACCAGCAACAGTAAATAAAATCTCACGGCCCAGCTGCTGTGATACTTTTATTAAGTACATGTATAATTTCTACCTTATTTAGATCATATAGATCTAGCGTTTTCACTAACATTTACTAACCTAACAGATGAAAGGACTAACGCCTGTTAATTATGCAAGCAGACACATTAGGAGTAATCCCATTAGGAGTAACAGCCAGCATTTAGTAAATGTTTAAACCGTCTCCTGCTTCCCCAGTACAGATATCATGCAAACTTTTGCATATAATAGATACAATTATGTAATATCATAGTGCCAGAATTTTAATGTAAGTAAGAACTGTGTATAAAGAGGCTACTGTAAGAACTGTACTTTGGATTCCCTCATCACCTCGAACTATACTGCAGAACTTGAATAAAGAGGCTATTTTCGCCACTCACTGATTTTGGTCATTGTTTGAACACTATCCCACATATTCCACAAATTTCTTTTCCCCTTGTGATCCACCACCAACCTGATTTTTCCCAGTCCACCTGCATATTGAAATCCCCCATGATCATTGTAACCTTGCCGTTCTTACACACCTTTTCTATATCCTGGTGTATCTTATATCCTAAATCCTAACTACTGTTTGGAGACCTGTACATAACTCCCATTATGGTTTTGTTATATTTGTGGTTCCTCAACTCTACCCATGCAGGTTCTACATCATCTGATGGCAGATAGACAAACAAACACATAAGAGATGAACAAAAAAAGTATTACTCAAGTGATTTTCATGATGAGTTGATCCATAAGACTGGGAGATGGTTTGTTGGCTTTTCTGAAAGTGTTGATCAGGGTCACAATTATAGTTCACTCAGAAAGGCTGTCTTCCTTATACCTTAGCTTCCCATTCTCTGAGCTTGTAAGAGTTAAGTGAGTTTAGGCTTGTGGGTTCGGGTTAGATTGTAAATTGAGGTTATTCAGGGAGTTTTCAAATCTTCATACAGTAGCATCAACAGCCAGATTCCATTTTCCACAGAAAAACACAATACAAAACCTAATTCAAACTCTGGCCACTCCCTGACAGGGTGCTTGTCTACTCCATAAGGTCCCAGTTTTAATTCTTCCATCTGCTTGAGCACAAGGTCTTTTCCAGACTTGCTGGAACCTATTCCCAGGTACTGACTGTGTTTATAGCTAACTTCTCCTATCTTCCATGTGACAAAATGTCTGCAGAACCTTTTAATCAGGAACTAACCTGCAACTAATTCCAGGCCTGTCCTCACAAATTAACAAAAGCTTGTTTTGTCTGCGTTTCTTTTAATACAAGTTGTTACCTACACTCCAAAAGTCATATATAGCTCACAGTTCCCAGTCCACAGCTCGAAATCAAAGTTGATAAAAATATGAAATAAAAAATAATGAAAAAAATCAACAAGCATTCCAACATGAGTTAAAGACAAGTTACCTGTGGCTCCATTGATGGCGCACTTACTTCAAAATCAAAACATTTTGGTTTAAAGTTCCACTCCAGGACCTGAGCAGGATACTAAGACTTCAATACAACACTGAGGGAGCACTGTATTATCAGAGCACATCAAATGCCGGACTCTGATATCTGCCTTTTTGGGTGGATGTAAAATATCTCAGGATGCTACTTCAAAGCAGAGCAAGGGAATTATCCGTGGTGTCCTGGCAACATTCATCCCGTAATCAAAATCATGAAAAAACAGTTTATCTGATCATTATCATATTGTAGTTTGTGAGGAATTTGCTGAGCACAAACTAGTTGCTATGTATTTAATTAGTTGTAAGGTGCTTTGAGACATCAAAGTGGTTGTGCAAGGTGCTATATAAATAGAATGAAAAATTATTATCCCTAAAATTCTCTTTTCCTTTCATTCTGCAGTAAATTCACAATGAGAGGATGTGCTCATTTGGGACCGTAATAAGGTTGGAACTTTTAGTCGGTGCTCTCCAGAATATGAAGTGGGTGTTCAACCACAGACAAATTGTGCACTTGTGCACCTTAATACAGTACTTACTGGTCACACATCAATCATCCCTCCACACGCTGCCTCATTTGGGCAGTTGGACTTTATTGCATTATCCAACTGCTGCCAAACTGAGACAGAAAAGACTAACTATTGAAGTGGAAATGCCGCTCTGAAAGGGTTGAAAGGCCAGGACATGGGATAATTGCCCGCCGATGCTTCGTATGATGTTTACTTGATTTGAAGAAATGGAAAGAAAGGCAAGAAAATCAATTCATTTACATTGCCCTGCAGTTTTGGTCTTAAAAATGATATCTTCAAACCAGATCATTAGGGCTAATTGTTAATGAGCAATTGAATCAAATGGAAAAATATATGAAAATAGGACTGGTGTTTAAAAAGAAGCCTGTTTTGGCTGGGTGGTAACTGCATAACCTTGACTGTCTGTGGGAAACTTTTTTTTATGTAGTTAGTATGGAGCCAACTGGAGATGTTTTTCAACTTACTTTCTGCACAATGGAATGTCTGGAAAAGTACTGAGTGTATGACGATAATGGTGAAACTGCACACAAGCAGAATAGCATTAATACCAGGGACTTTGTCCCACTCGTTGGACTTTGTCTCAATTTTTGTGCTTTCCTCATTGGAAGGGGTTTGAGAGACCAGAACCTTGGACTTTCACCATCAGCCTGGGACTTAAGGCTTTTGCAACTGAATGAGAGATACAGCACCAAGTGCCAACAGTCCAAAGCTTCCAGTGCAAAGACAAGGCAGTCAGATTAGCATAGAGTGGTGTAAGCAAACAGATTTGCTCATTAGTTTCAATGTAAAATAGTTTAAGCTAATAGATTTGCTCATTAGTTTGAATATATATTTTGGAGGTTAAGCCAATCAAATATAACTGTATTGAAATAGATCTGTCTTCATGTAATCATTTTGATCACACCTTAAGGAACACATGAGGTACTTTCTGTCTAACAATACAAGCCCCTTAGATGACTTTAGGACATGTAAAGCTCTTTACAGTTAATGAAATACATGTGGTGCAATCACTCCTATAATACAGATGCAGTTGCTGCCCCTTGTACTGTATGAATAACACTGATTGGCCAAACTCCTCCAAGAATGGTCTCCATTTTTTCACAATAAATTATCAGTCCATTGAATACTATAGCAAATTTTTAGAATCAAATGAGGCTTATCAAGCATTTTTTTAAAAACTACATTCTTTGAGGCTGATGAGACAAAGAGAATATTTTAACTTCTGAGTCATTCTCAAACCCTGCATCAGACTAGAATTTTTCTTCCAATTATTGTGGATTCGCTCAGTATTTTTCACTCAGTTTTTCCAGATAGGAAAGGCAGCTTAACAAAGTAAATCACTTGCAGCACATTGGCTTCAGCCAGCATCTGTCAGCTGTATATACGTATGGTCTTTTGGCTGTGAGCTGAGAGCATGACTTGATCATAAAAGTTGGGAATGGAAGGCAGGTCATAATGCATGCCAGTCTTTTGTCTATTAAATAAAACTCGGCAGCTAATGATTTATTTTTCTTGTTGAGTGCAATCCAGAAAGAAAGTAAATGACAAGAAGGATAAGAAAAAGCAAAGTGGGCTAAAATGGGATGGAGACGGGGAAAGAAACAAACATATGGGTAAAAATCATTAAACTTTTTCTTAAAACTGTCCCCCAAATTAATTTATTTTAAGTACAATGACAGAACTGAAACTGACTAGCAACCACTTCAGTAAAAATACCACACAGAGGGGTGTCCTGTACTCCAAATTATTGGGGACAGTTTTAGATCTTTTCTAATCAATCTGTTCAGAAAGATTGTTACGTACCAGGCAGCAGGGGAACCTGAGCCTCCTGATCCAGAAGTAGGTAATTGTCTAAGGTTGTTGTGACACATATCTGGAGCAGGTGGACTGGAACATGGGCCCCCTAACTCAGACGTAGAGACATTACAATTGTGCCACAGGAGCCCTGATATATTTTTCTACATATCCTTGTTTAGAGATGTTACAAACCCTTCTGGATCAGGTGGGATCTGAAACCACACCTCCTAGCTCCAAGGTAGGAACACTACTGATTATGATTTGATGCTCAATAGGTCAACCTGTCACAATGATTGGCCAGATTAGCTGATTAGGTACAAAGGAAAGTTCCCTCAATTCATATCAATTTTCTAGGCATTAACAACATCTTAAACATTCAATGTCTTAACCATATTATCGCTATGAACATGGGCCAGGAAAAGCTGATAATAGGATTTCTGGTTTGTGAGTCCTTTTGATGTCATCACAAGATGATGATTAGAGAGATGAAATGTCTTTCTAACCAGCTCAGCTTGTCCCCTCCCCCCACCGCATCCCCAAACCAGCCCAGCTTGTACCCGCCTCCCTAACCTGTTCTTCCTCTCACCCATCCCTTCCTCCTACCTCAAGCCATACCTTCATTTCCTACCTACTAACCTCATCCCACCTCCTTGACCTGTCCGTCTTCCCTGGACTGACCTATCCCTTCCCTACCTCCCCACCTATACTCTCCTCTCCACCTATCTTCTTTTCTGTCCATCTTCCGTCCGCCTCCCCCTCTCTCCCTATTTATTCCAGAACCCTCTCCCCATCCCCCTCTCTGATGAAGGGTCTTGGCCCAAAACGTCAGCTTTTGTGCTCCTGAGATGCTGCTTGGCTTTCTGTGTTCATCCAGCTCCACACTTTGTTATCTCTTATTCAAAAAGGTTATTGGGATGTCATCCGTGGCCTGGAAATTATTGGAACATTTGCACTTCAGGTCATCGCTCATTTTAGGGAGTCGCAATAAGCTTGAGAATGTCAGGCAGATACTGCCATGGAAGACTTTGAACACAAGGGATGAGAATTAATAAGAAAAAAATGTTGAGGTTATGGATTTTGGTCTCGCTGTCCCAATTGTCAGTCAGCTCCCTGATTGAGGACATCTCTAACATTGAAGCATTAGCATAAAGTTTATTACCAGCACCATTAAGGTCACTTCAAAGTGAAAGCATGCGAGAGAGAGAGAGAGAGAGAGAGAGAGAGAGACAGAGAGAGAGAGACAACTAGACAGACAGCCAGAAAATTCTGGAAACAGCTGGCTTGTACAGATTGTGATTCAACACTAGGAACAAGAAACTCTTCCTTCCAAATCTCCAAGGTTACCATGAATGTATTGATGGATTCTCCCCAGCTGCCTTACCTCATGTATATGTCCCATGTATGCCAAGCCCCAAACCTTAGGATAAGTTCTGGTGTAATTATTATAGTTTACTTATAGTTGTTTTCATTGTTGTAAAGCACCTTCTGTAATTCTATTGCTATTCTACTCCAACATTCTAAGAGAAGGAGGATACAATTGCCGTCATTCAACAATCCTTCCCTATTTGGAATTTTTAAATGAAGTTTCTTCTCTCCTGAAGAAAAAAAGAGATTTTCTTCGCTACTCTAAATGAGCCAGGAATTCGCAAAAAGCCAGATGTACATTTCCCTAATATTAAGTTAAAAAAATTCTTCTACTTCCATCAAAAGAGCAATTTCAGTACCAATTCCAAGTACATTAACAAAATAATTTTCAAAAAAGTTTTCTTTAACTTTTAAAATGATTAGTTTCTGAAGAAACCACATGTGGAGTTTGTTCAGTTCCAAAGGTTCTCTGTCTGTCTTCATTCCAATAGGACTGATCAGAATTCTTTTGTCACTTGCCTGAAATTCTTTCTCTCCTTTCTCCTCTTGAAGAAGTGCTTTTTGAGTTAGATCTGACTAAAACCAGCAGTGGGAGACCCACCACAGCTCACCTCACAGCCATTCTTTGACTTGTCCCCTTAGAGAAGCGTATGTTGTAGGGCCTCATTGCTGATCTCTATTCCCTTTTCGCCTTAGGTGTATACAAGCAGACTTACAGAATGGGTCAGGGAACTTTGTCCGCCTCATCAATAAAAGGGCTGGGATTAAGTGACTAACACAAACTGGTCGATGTGTCCAAAACATAGACAACGCTGTTTACAAAGAAAGGTCACCCAGTTAAACAGAATTGAGGCAAGTGAAGTACATTTTTTACTTGTTCACATAATGTGGCTATCTCTGGCTATTTATTGCCCATCTTTAATAGACCTTGAGAAGGTGGCGGTAAGCCACCTCTCAGTGCTGTTAGGAAGCAAGTTAAGAATTGGGAGCAGTGCATGAATAGCTATATATTGTTCAAAGGGCAAGGATTGCTGCTGTTTCTGGTGCCGAGATTTATACTGGGTGGCCTGTTATCTGCCACTTCAAAACAACGCTGTTTCTGGCCAATATTTTCATCCTGGAACTGCTACAACGTTCCAGTATGGCTCAGTGCAAGCTGGAAGACCAGCATCTCATTTTGCATTTGGGGATCCTGTAGCCTTCAGGACTCAATATCAAGTTCAATAATTTTATAACTTGAAAGCACTTTCCTCTATGTCCTTCACCCACACCCCCACAACCCTGGCCCTGTTGTAACAGAGAGTGCTTTCAGCACAGCCAACCCACATTCACCTGCTTATGGTCCCAATTATCAGCTTTCTTTCTCCCTGACTCACCATTACCCATCCTTTGCTTGCCTAATTGTCTTTGTCTCCCTCTGGGCTCTATCTCCATGTGCTCACCGGCACCTCATACCACGCAGGACTGTCCTCAGCATTAGTGAGCAACAAATTTACAACAATCAACCTTTACTGTAACTAGCTTTCAATTCTAGATTTTATCCATTGAATGTAAATCCTACCAACTGCAATGGTGGGATTTGAAACTGTCCCCATAACATTAGCCTGGGCTTTTGGATTACTAGTCCAGTGACAGTAAAACTAATTACCACCATAGCCAGAATAATTGCTTAAACATTGACAGCCACATTTCCCTGCCTTAGCTTTCTTTCCAAAATAAGACAAGCCTTGTATTTATGTAGCATGTTTCACATATTCAGGATGTCACAAATAAAATTACGGACGATGAAGTGCTTGTAATTGTTGTAATTGTAACCACTGTTGTAAAGTAGGAAATGCAGAAGTCAGTTTGCATGTGACAATCTCTTGCAAACAGCATTGTGGTAATGAGCAGATAGTCTGTTTTTGTGATGTTGGCTGAGGGCTAAATATTGGCCAGGACACTGAGGGAACTTCCTTGTTTACCTTTGATATGCTTTCATAGATCTTTCGCATGCAGCTGAGAGAGGCACCCTATAAAAATTAAAAAGCAATCATGCTGCACTCCCTCAGCACTGGCCCTCTGACAGTGCGGCACTCCCTCAGCACTAAACTGGAGTACTGCCCGAAATGTTACACTTTAGTTTCCGAACTGGGAGTTGAACTCATAGCTTTCAGAAACAGGGCAAGATGGCTATTTGCTCATACCTCAAAACTGGTCATTATGTCAGTGCTGTTTGCAGGATCTTTCTGTACTCTTGGCTGCTGCAATTCCAACATTACACGAACTGCACTTCAGAAAGTATTTCATTGGTTGCAGTAGGTTTTTGTATGCACCGTCGTTGCAGATGCTATGGGGGCTACCATTGACTAGAAATTGAACTGGATCAGACATGTAAAAACTGTGGCTACAAGAGTAGATTAGATTAGATTCCCTACAGTGTGGAAACAGGCCCTTCAGCCCAACAAGTCCACATCTCCCCTTGGAGCATCCCACCCAGATCCATCCCACTTTAACCCACACACACCTGAACACTACAGACAATTTAGCATGGCCGATCCACCTAGCCTGCACACCTTTGGACTGTGGGAGGAAACCAGAGCACCTGGAGGAAACCCATGCAGACACAGGGAGAATGTGCAAACTTCGTACAGACAGTTACCCAAGGCTGGAATTGAACCTGTGTCCCTGGCGCTGTGAGGCTGCAGTGTTAACCACTGAGCCACCATGCTGCTGGTAGATGAAAGGCTAGGAATTCTGCATCATGTAAATCACCTCATGTCTCTCCACTGCCTATCAACCATCCTCAAGGCAGAAGTCAGAAATGTAAACAAATGCTGTCTATTTGCCTGGAAGAGTGCAGCTCCAATAATGTTCAAGAGTTTGACAAAAACCCGGACAAAGCAGCCTGCTCTTTTGGCATAGCACCGCCAGTTGCAACATTCACTCCCTCCATCACTGATGCACAATGGCAGCAGGTGTACCATCTACAAGATACACTGCAACAAATCATCCTCTTGACTTGGAACTATATTGCTGATCCTTCACTGTTGCTGTGTCAGAATCCAGGATCTCCCTCCCTAACACCACTGTGAATCTGCCCGTATCCCAACGACTGCAGTAGTTCAGGATGGGAGTATAGCACCACCTTCTCAAAGGCAATTAAGAATGTTCAATAAATACTAACCAGCAACACCCAGCTTCTAAGAATATGTTTTTAAAACATACAGGTACTTTATTCTCCTTTTGGACTTTTGCTGCAACTGGTTCTGATCATTCTCCAGGAGATGCCATGTTTTTGCTGTGAGTGGTGATGGCTGATCCACCTCGGAGGGCATTGTAGCTGAGTAGCATCCTATTCTTCACCTGACACCCACATTCAACCAGTTTGATGGCTTGATGATTCCTCAGTCTTCTTGTTTCTGCCTCTGCTTTTGCCCTTAAGGAAAATGGCATGGGTGGGCCCTTGCAGAATTGTGGAACTGCTTCCTGGTCAACAGGCAAGGTGGACTTGGCTCCTTTGATTGTCCTTTGATCTTCCTGAAAAACCTCTGGGTATTTAGCTCAGAATTCACTCAGGCAGCCCTTTTTTTTTAAAATCGAAAAATGTTGAGCCAATCTAGGTGAATCTTTCTCAAACAATTTCACCCCATCATGCTTGGGCCTGAGCCTTTTACTACATTCAGTGGTAACTAAACCAGCTGCTTCTCATAAGAATCTGGAACCAAAGCAGTACCCTTAATAAGAAAAGGCTCCTCAGAATAGGTTCTCAGCATGGCCAACGTCTTGCGCAAACTTGAGGGTCAGCGTCCACAACGAATTTTGCTAAAGACTGGTTCTGCAATCGCTGAAATGGCTGCAGTGGTATCAACCTCCATTAGAACCAAGTGACTATTGAACCAGATGATTATTTTGATTGATTCTGATTTGGATGTTGCTAAGCGATTTAACTATTCCAAACACGCAGTGGGGGGACTTTCCAGGGTGTACACTCTCCTGGCTGCCAGCCTATAAGTTCTCTTACTCAGTTTAGGTCTAGTAGGGCTCTTTAGTGGTCATGAGTCCACATACTGGCAGTAACTGCAATGGGTCGGCGGCCTGGGTCCTGAAGAAAACTTGAACTGTTTGGTTGAGGCTTGGCTTCGTTTTGGGGTTTTGCCATGGGCTGACCTAGGGTCCCTCTGTTCATCAGATGTCCTGAGTGAGGCTATGCAATTGCCTTCACTCAAGTGATGCTGCCCAAGCTCAGTCAGCCTGGCGAGGATACCCACTTTCATCAGAATACCCTGCAATTCATGTGCTCTACTGGCTGCATTTTCCGATGATAAAGCCGGTTGTAGTGCCTGCTTAAAATCCAGTTGACCTTCAGTGAGTAGGTGCTTTTATATTGTTACATCATTCATCCACATAGAAAACAGCCTCTTAGCATCTCATTAGGAGTTAAACCAAAATCACATGCTTTTGCCTGTCGTCTTAACCTAGTCAAAATTCCCTTTACAGATTCCCTTTGTTTCTCAAGTAAAACTGATAGCATCTCAGATTTGGAGAAGGCTTGGGGTCATAATTTTCCTTAATTAAATCCGTCAACTCTTGAAAGATTTTAGTTTTAGTGTATCAGGGAAAGGTAGGCTCCTAATAATTGAACAAGCTGTGGGTCCACAAGCTGGCAGGAGAATTACTCATTGCTTTTCAATTACCTCAAATATCATTTGCCCAGAAAAAATAACGTATTCTTTCCACACACTAGGCCCAGTCTTTCACAGCAAAGTCAAACAAGTAAAGCTTCCCAAATAATGACATGATGTAAGTAATGCTTACCCCAACTCAAAGACAATGATTGCGAGTGAGTGTATTCAGGACATGCTTTATTCTTGTCACCACTGAAATAATTCAATCGAGGCCAGTATTCTGTCATCAAATTAGTCTTTACTCATATGTGGAAAGTCCTTGATACTGATTTATCTCCCTCACAGGCAGCTTTCAGAGTGAGAATATGCCTGCTAATCCTGTTTTTATCTGCTAGCCAGGGCTCCCTAATTAGGCCAGATTAACAGACCCAATCAGGGAGATCATATTCTATGAGGTCCACCTGGCTGACCACGTTACAATCACTGCAACAGGGACTCCCACACGTCAGTAGGCGTGTCTGATTATTTCAGGTATGCTTTGCAGACATCTCTTCCACTGTCCTCCTGGGAGCCTCCTGTCATAGCTGAATTTCAAGTGAAAAAGTTGCTTTTGGTGTGAAGCATACGAGTTACGTGTCCTGATTGGCAGAGTTGATTCTGAGTGATTAACATAGCAATGCTGGGCGTATTGGTGTGGTGATGATGCAGTTGCTGGACCAGCTTCCTTCCTAGTGAATTTGGAGGATGTTGCAACGTCATCATTGGTGGTACTTCTTCATTGTTTTCAGGTGCCTGTTTTAGGTTATCCAAGTTTCCCTACAAATAGGAACGTGAGAACACTACTATCCAGTAAAGCATAGCCTTAATTAGAGATTTGAGATCCAGTCGGCTGAAGATTGAGATGGCACAGTGGTGGTGATGATTAATTTCATAATCTATGTCTTTCTTCACCCAGAAAGGTTCCCAAGATACAGTGAATGGTCCAAATCATAGAAAGATTAAATCAATGCCGAGAGGTTTGAGCGAGGATTCCTTTAGCTACACGTTACTGAGCTGTGTAACATGATTTGACATCAAAGGAGAAGGTTCCAGCTTTTGGTAGGAGCAGTTAGTAAAGTTCCCTGCTGGAAAAACTATTGGGCAATCAGAAGGAAAGCACCTACAGAAACAAAATCTGATCATCTTAGTCTGAAAGACACCAATGGGTGTGAGGATAATCACCAAACAATTATATCCTTAATAATTGGTGTATTTTTGTGCCTGAATAAAAACTTGCATTTAGAGAACACACTCAAGTCTGAGACATGAGAACTTATTTCACTAATTAACAGAGAATTCCTTACGACCCCAGCTCTCTAACAATGCTGCTGATGGGTCATGCTTGCATCTTCAGCAGTTAAGGAGAAACCATGTAGAAGAATAGATAGCAGTTCCTCTACGGTGTTCAGCTTTGTTCTTGTAAACCCAGGCAATGGATATTGGCAATGCCTGAGGATCTGATTATCATGATAGAGCCTGATGTTGCCCCAACCAAGCCCACAGTCGTGTTCTTTCCAGGGAGGTCAACTCCCTGGCCATGAACACACAAAGCGTTACCATTTCCCAGGTGGGACCAGATAGCAGCTCAAATCAAACCAACAAACCTCGTATTTTCCTGCAAGTCCATTAACTCTGTTTTATTCACTGGGTCAGTGGTGATGGGTAATTTTAAGGTGACAATTCAGAGCTAACAGAATCTGTTATGTTGCAAAAAACACAATGTGCTAACTTCATCCATTCCTTGTAATAGATTTACAGGAATTCCACTTGCCTTACTTCAATAGCTCTGCTGTAATCTTGCTGTCAGCAACAACCACATGAATAAACACAGGCAGCTGGACTAACAGGATTTTCACAATTTTATCACATCCAATGACCTATGTGAGGGCAAATCCTACGACAGCGGAGAAACATGAGTTGTCTCTCTCCAGCTAATGCAGCAGACAGCGAAGAAAACCTCTGGCTGAGAGATTCAATAATAGCCGGGAGGTGCCTATAGCCTTTGGACCTCTGCCTCTGACGTGCCTCTGCCCTCAGAAGGCACTGGAGTTGCCACCTACCACACTTCAGATAATTTAACAGGCGTGTATGCAAACATTACACATAACAACTCATTCTGTCCCAATGAGATAAGTGTTAATACTCTGCCAATTGAATAATTTTTTTTAAAAATTGTGTGCTAGATGTGTCCTAACAACTGCCCAGTCATGTTCAAGGAAATTTGTATTTATCTAGCATTTTTCATGTCCGCCGGTGCCTCTACTTTGCTTCATAGCCAATTGCATACTTTCAAAATGTAGTCACAGTTGTTGTGTGTACAAATGTTGCAGTCAAACTGAGTAGAGCAGGGGCATGGTAACGAATAATAAAGGATAATTTGTCTCAGAGTTTTTGGCTGAAGGATCAAAGCTGATCAGAATATTTAGAAAACCCTAAAGTTTCTTGTGATGTTATTTGAAGGTGCTGTGCGACTTGAATCAAACAGTGTTATCAGAGAGATTACCCTAAGGGATTAAGAAAAGAATATCACCCTTGGAAACTAGGAGTTGAAACGTGTTATGACAATCCTTAAAACATTAATGGGAAAAGAATTGAATGGCAGAACGCTAGGAATGCTCAGAGGAAAGGATAGATCTCATTGTACTTGTCCACAGATCTTTGAAACAGAGCTGGTTAATTAGGTTGTTAACAAGGAATAGGGGATACTTGTGATTATCAAACAAAGTACAGATTATAGGAAGAAGAATCCTTGGAGAGAGTGCATGCAGTGTCCACCAATGCTTTCGATGCCTTTAGGGAGAGATGAGCATTGCAGGGGGTGGAGTGCTTTATTTCTCCCTCCAACTCTATTTTGATTTAGTACCTACCCTCCCCCTTCACATTTTTCGTGTAAGCATTGCCCTCATCAGGTTTTGCTTGTTAACATTTCACTAGGCACATGGTTGTTTTCCTGGTGGTGGACAATATAGAACAAAGTTCTTGTACAATGATGTATTTTTACTAAGTCACCACACACACAACCAAGGGGATGTGGAGAAAATATAAATTGTATGGCTGGAGCCCTTTGGGTGCAGTAGTAGTATTGGGGAATAAAGGAAAAAGTAACAGAAATAAAGGGAATAAAGGAAAAGGGAAAGGAACAAAGGTTCACTAATGTCCTTTAGGGAAGGAAACTTTCATCCTTACTTGGTCTGCCCTACATGTGGCTCTGGACCCACAGCGATGTGGTTGACCCTGAACTGCCATCTGAGCAAATAAGAATGGGCAATATTACCTGCCTAGCCAGCGATGCCCTCATCCCTTGAATGAATAAAGAAAAAAAAATAGGATATTCAGAGAGTCTCTGCATTCCAGGTGAGCTGGGGAAAATAATAAGAGCAGGAACGTAGGGTTCTTGTGGCATTGTGCTAATGACCTTATCTCTGAGCCAGGAGGCCTTCGTTCAAGTCCAACTTGCTCCAAAAGAATGTAATTATATCTCCAAACAGGGTAATCAGAAACATCTAAGAACAGGGAGTACGGTTCTTGTAGTGTAGTACAAGTGTTCCTACCTCTCAGCCAGGAGATCCAGGCTCAATTCCACCTGATCCAGATCTAATCATATCTCTGAACAGGTTGATCTGAAAATATAAGAGAAGGAAGGTAGCATCTTGTAGCACAGAAGTAGTGTCCCTTCATCTCGAACAGGAGGTCGACATGCTCCAGAGGTATGCCATAACATGTCTGAACAGACTGATTTAAAAATGAGAGCTGGGAGGTTATGTTGAAGCAGTACAGAACTTTGTAAGGCAACAGCTGGAATGTTGTGTGCAGTTCTCTTCACCACACTAATAAGGGGATGTCATTGCACAGGAGAGAGTGCAGAGAAGATTCACTAAGGTGTCGCCCAGGTGGAATAGTTTAGCTATGAAGAGAGGCTGGATAAGCTTGGGTTGTTTTCTTCAGAGCAGAGAAGGTCGTGTGGGACCTGGTAGAGATGTATAACATTATAAGGGACATGGAAAGGGTGGTTAGAAAGCAGATGTTCACCTTAGTTGAAATGTCAACAACAACAAAGCACACTTTAAGGTTAACAAGCAAAAAGTTTAGATGGGTTCTGAGTAAAAGATTTTGCACACAGCATGATGGGGGTTTGGAATGCACTCCCTGGAAGGGTAGTAGAGACAGGAAACCCCACAAGCTTTAAAACATACTTGGATGAGCACTTGAAATATCATAATTTTCATGGCTATGGGTCTAGTCCTGGAAAGTGGGTATGTGTAGATTTAGATTTAGTGTAGTTTTGGCTGTATAGGCTCAGTGGGTCAAAGGACATCTTTTTTGGTGATTCTACGATAACTTGTAATTTCATAATGCTTCATGATGTTCCATAAAGTTTTACAACCAATGAAGTCATTTTTAAAGTGTGGTCATTGTTGAAACATAGGAAATGTTGCAATTGATTTGAAGTGAGCAAGATCAACAAACAGTAAATGAGATGACGATTAATAATTTGTTTTCGATATCGATACTTGTGGAGGGATATTTATATTATCCTAGACACAGGATTCCTATGCTCTTCTTCAAATAGTGCAGTGAGATGCGGTTATAATCCAGACTGGGTAGAGGCAAAGCTTTTAACAGTCCTCATACTATTCACCATCTGGCTGACAGTGGCTATTCATCTGAAAGGTTGGCTGCTGTCTGGTATCAGTGTTAAATAGCTTCCAGGTGGACATTTTGGTCAACTCTGAACCAAAACTACACAGACCACCACAGACCCACATGTGGATGACTGTTCTGTCATTGTCCAAACTACCAGACTCACAAATCGCTCATGATCTCTTCAACTTGGCTATCAAAAAACTTGGTCACTCTTTGAATGTTGCCAAAGCAAAACTTGGAAATCAACCCATACAAGCTTAGCTAAATATTCCAGTTCCTATATATGTTGAAACAGAGGTTCTGAAATATGTTAAATACTTCCTATATCAATACAGCATCCTCTCTCAAAAGGCCACCATTGACAAGGGGATCCAACACTGGATCAGCTGCACCAATTCAGCCTTCTACACACTGCAGAGAAGAAAGCTTTCCACGTATCAACAAAAGTCATAGTTTACAGAGCAGTTATTGTCACTATTTGCCTGTAATGCAGTACGACCTGGATGTATTATTGACACACAACAGCACTAGAGAAATTCCATCAGCAATGTCTTTGTCCCCATCCTTCCAGTTCAGTGGGAATACCATTAAATGAATGCTAGTGTCCTTATGGAAATCAAGTTCATAAATATTCAGACAAAATTCCTGCAAAATCAAGTTTGCTGCAGTGGGCACAGTATTAAATGGTCAAAAACATACTCTTCTCATCAGGACCTTTTTTCTTAAATCTCAACTGGCTAACATTCCTGGGGAGGACAAAGGAAACACTTCAAACTCTGAAGTTTTCCTTGAAGTACAATGGCTGGAGGAGCTCGCTACTATCTTACTGTGGTGACAAGTTGTCCAACAAGCTGTATCACACTACTGATTCACAACATTTAATAATTTCACAGATCAGTCTCTAAGGAGGAAAGGAAAGGAAAGGAAGCAAGCTTACACTCCAGACATCCCAGTCCATGCGCCCAAAAGTGCAGGTCAATATATTCATTCACACAAAGTCATATGGCAGAACCTTACAACCCTGTTATGATATGTAATTCTCAAATTCAGAGACAGCCAACAACATGATCCAGGTGAGACGGAAGGTTCAAAGGGCTTTGGTTCAACATCTCATTGCAAGATATATAGACTATAATAGTTATGGAAAAGGACAAGTACATACAGCAGGGTAAGGTTTATAACCGGGGGAAGGGTGATTATAATTCTGTTAGGCAAGAACTCAGTAACATAAAATGGGAGCAAATGCTGTCAGGGAAGAGCACTAGAGAAATGTGGAGATTATTTAAAGAATGCGTATTGCGTGCGTTCTATATGTTTGTCCCTAGCAGGCAGGGAAGATGCAGTCGAGTGAGGGAGCCTTGGTTCTCATGAGACGTCGAATGACTCGTTAAGAGGAAGAAGGATGTTTATATTAGGTTCAGGAAACAAGGATTGGAAAAGGCTCTAGTGGGATAAAGGTTAGCCAGGAACGAGCTGAAGAAAGGGCTTAGGAGAGCTATAAGGGGGCATGCGAAAACCTTGGCTGATAGGATCAAGGAAAACTCCAAGGCTTTTTACACGTACATGAGGAAAAAGAAAATGACCAGAGAAAGGGTAGGGTCGATCAAGGATTGTAAAAGGAATTTGTGTACGGAACCTAAAGAGATAGGAGAGGTCATTAATGAATACTTTTCTTCGGTATTTACAACCGAGAGGGACCTCGTCGCAGGGGAGGACAGTGTGAAATGGGCTGAGAGGATTGAGGAGGTGGATGTCAGAAAGGAAGATGTACTAGGAATTTTGAGGAACTTGAAGATAGATAACTCCACTGAGTCTGATGGGATTTATCCAAGGATTTTATAGGACGCGAGGGAAGAGATCGCAGAGCCTTTGGTGATTTTTTTTTGCCCTTGCTGTCCATGGGTATAGTGCGGGAAGATTGGAGAGAGGCAAACGACATTCCCTAGTTCAAAAAAGGGAATAGGGTTAACCCCGAGAATTACAGGCCAGCTAGTCTTACTTCAGTGGTGGGAAAAGTATTGGAAAGGGCACTGAGAGATAGAATTTATGATCACTTGGATAGCACAGTTTGATTTGTGATAGTCAGCATGGATTTGTGAGGGGTAGATCATGCCTCACAAGCCTTAGTGAATTCCTTGAAAAGGTGACCAAACACGAAGATGAAGGTAGAGCACTGGATGTGGTATACATGGATTTAAGTAAGGCGTTTGAAAAGGCTTCCCATGGTAGGCTCATGTAGAAAGTAAGGAGGCATGGTATAGGGGGAAATGTGGCAGACTGAATTCAGAATTGGCTGACCCTTAGAAAACAAAGGGTGGTAATGGATGGAAAATATTCAACATGGTTGAATACGAGTGGTGTTCTGGGTCCTCTTCTATTTGTGATTTTTGCAAATGATTTGGATGTAGGAGTGAAAGGGTGGATTAGTATGTTCGCAGACAATGCGAAGGTAGGTCAAGTTGTAGATAGTGTGAAGGGCTGTTGTAGGTTACACAGGGACATTGATAGGATGCAGACCTGGGCTGAGAAGTGGCAGATGGAGTTTAACCCTGAAAAATCGGAGGGGATTCATTATGGAAGGACAAACTTGAAAGCAGAATGCAGGGTTAACGGAAAGATTCTTGGCAGTGTGGAGGAGCAGAGGGATCTCGGGGTTCATGTCCACAGTTCCCTGATAGCTGCCACCAGGTGGATAGAGTTGTTAAGAAGGCGTATGGTGTGTTAGCTTACATTAATAGAGGGGTTGAGTTCAAGAGTTGTGAAGTTATGCTCCAGCTATACAAAACCCTGGTTCAGCCACATCTGGAGTATTGTGTCCTGTTCTGGTCACCTCATTACAGGAAAGATGTGGAAGCATTGGAAAAGGTGCAGAGGAAATTTACCGGGATGTTGCCTGGAATGGAGGGAAAGGCTTACGAGGAAAGATTGAGACAGCCTAGGCCTTTTCTCTTTAGAACAACGAAGAGCGAGAGGTGACTTGATTGAGGTGTGCAAAATTATCAGAGGTATAGATAGAATGGAGAGCCAGATACTTTTTCCTCAGGTGGCAGTAACTATTACGAGGGGGCATAGCTTTAAAGTGAGTGGAGGTGGATACAGGGGAGACATCAGAGGTAGGTTCTTTACTCAGAGAGTGGTCAGGGCATGGAATGCATTGCCGGGTAGGGTAATGGAGTTGACCTCATTGGGGGCATTTAAGTGGCTATTAGATAGGCATATGGATGATAGTATAAGGTAGGGGTGGTGTTTAGATAGACCTTAGGTTTAGCGTAAAAGTTCAGCCCAACATCGTGGGCCAAAGGGCCTGTACTGTGCTGTACTGTTCTATATCATCAGTACTGCCATAATATATTCAAAGCAAAGGATAAATCTCTTTGGACTGTGGCATGAAAATCACATAAACATTATTATGACAAGTTAATATGTCCACTATAATCCATAACTTCTCCACAAGAAGTGAAAACCCCTGTAAGGTTTCCCACAATCTTTCACTAAAAAGTGATGTAACATCTAGTACAACCAGCTCTGAATCCTGGGGGCCCTGCCTTTTTAATATGTGACAGCTTTGCATAAGATTATTTTCAAGATTGTTTTTGAGTCACTAGCTTTTGTAAAACTGATTATTATCCTTTCCTGGTTATAGTTGATTTGCTAATACATAACAGGTTGCTTTACACTGCCTATTAAAATACACTTATGTATCAACCGAACTCTCAGTTCTGGAGCTTGGAAGAAAACGAAACTCTTGCTATCACCTCCTCTTTAGTAATGGAAAAGCAGCTCAGACAAATCCTGACACTAGGCTTGCAGGACAGTGACGAGACTTCAATGGTGTGTTGTTGGCTGTAAAATGCTTGGGATGTCCTGAGGCCATAAAAGATCTTCTAGAAGGGAGACACAGGTCTTTCTGCCAAGGGGTCTGTTCAGTTATCTGATCCTCCTGATGCATCACCATATGTAAATACATTCTTGTTCAAGTAAGAGATGCCTTTGGTTTGTTTGTTGGATAGAGTCAAACTCCAATGTTTGTTTGTTTTTTCAGATGCTACTGTACAGAGCTGAACTGCTTTAGGGGCTATGTTGTTTGAATTTAAAAAAAGGAGCAACATTAAGGTAAAAGTAAGAGGGAGGGAGAGAAAGAGTGAGACAGGTCACTGAATAGATGCCATATCAAGGACCACTTTAAAAAAGTGTTTGCTCTTTATGTCATCTTCAGGGCACATGTGATGTCAAATTACATCATCTTTAGACCTTCTTTTTTGGTATAATGACACCTAAAGATTCAGCAAGCCTCTACGGGGGAAGGTGAGAGCATGGGAGGATGTGGGAGCTATTGATATTGTGAATAGTTACTCTATTTGTGTCCCCTCTTGCCTTGTGGCCTTCTCTGGGATTGTAGGAGGCTGAGTTACAAACAAAAGGCATAGGAATTTCCTACAAGAAAAGTCAATCATTATTATAACACAGACCAGCCTGATTCAGGAATACAGGGTATGGGAGCAGGATTAGGCTATTCAGCCATCCTAATAACATACTGCATCAGCTATCTACCTTTCTTGATTCTTGTACTAGCACATGTAAATCTCTCTGTACTCCAAGTTCTGCAATTTTTCTCCATTTAAGTAGAATACTATATCTTTATTGGAGTCAGTAAGGACTGCAGATGCTGAAAGCCAGAATCAATAGATGTGAAGTTGGAAAAGAACAGCAGCATTTATTTTTTCTTGCAAAGTGAATATGCTCACATTTTCCCACATTATGTGCCATATGCCAAGCACTTGCTCATTTGTCTATATCTGTTTGTAGACTTTCTACTTCTCAACAACTTACTTTCTCACCTCCCTTGGTGTCGTTGGCAAATTTCGCAATCATACATTCAGCCCCTCCATCCATGTCATACGTCTAGATTGCTAATAGTAGAGGTCCAAACAACGATCCCTGTTGCAATCCATTAGTTATAGTCTGTCAAACTGAACAAAATACATTCACCAGTATTTTCTGCTTCCTACTTGCTTGCCAGTCCTTCCTTCCTCTTAATATGTTAAACTCTGCAACTTTTATTCAACCACTTCTTACGAGGTAGTTACATTTCAATGTACTTCTCACCCAGAGTACTGATGATCAAATATCAGAAAGTTAGGCTTTTGCATATCACTGTATGCGTATTTCAAAAATTCAGGACAGAACAATGAATTGACCATTTACATCAAATTAGTAATTAGTAAACATGGCAATTAAGAAGTGCCAGCAGATCTAGTTGATAGAACCTTTTTGGCTTTTTCACTTAAGAAACAGAGCTAGAAAGAGACCTATTAGGCCCCACTTTTGGATCACCAGGGAAGTGAGTGGTGACCTGGGCGGAGTTAAGGCTTTGGGTTTAATTAACACCAAACTTGTGTCCATCCCTGATGGATTATAGACCAAGCTGACTTCAGTGGAAATGATCTGAAAGTGTGGCTTGGTAATGGGTTGCCTCGTATCCTGGGTTTCCACCACTCTCACCCTGCTTTGAAGATAGTTTTTTGATCATAGGAAAGGAAGCGGACAAGTCCGACAGATTCTCAGTCTCACACATTCTCCCCTCTCACTCCTTCCTTCATAGGTTCCCTCTTCATAGACTCATTCCCTGCCTCTCTCTCTGATGCTTACCCCCGCACAGACTTCATTCCCTCAGACTCTCCTAATTCTTAACACACTCTTTCACTCTCTAAGAAACTTTCTCACTCACAAACTTCCTCCTTTTCATCTTCACAAACCCATTCACTCCCTTATCGACTCACCCCCTCCCTCATTCTCACTCTCCATTCCAGCCTGCCTCTCTCTTTCACTCCCAGTCACTCTCCCTTACTCCCTAGGACCCGTGAGGTTTGAGCATTTGTCTGACTCTGGCATGGATGCAAAGCTGGTGAAAACATTTTCCTTCCCTACATGTTATTTTATACTCCAGACCCTGGCTACACACTGCTGCTGCTGCTGTTTATCCTCGAGAACCATGCCACCATCTTGCGCTCCTTAAGGGATCTATAGCTGTCTGGCATGGACAGAGTATGGCTAAAAGCAAAGAAAGACCTGTGGAAACTAAAGAGAGGTCCTGCATTTTCACACTGTTTGCTGCCTCTCCAATCTCTCATATTTACTAATGATAGGCTCACAGAAAGAGTGGTTGATGAGCATCTCTACAAAAATATCCCTGATTTCATCTTCTACGTAACATGGTAAGGCCTGACAGATAGCCTTAGGGCAAGCCTGTGATTCTGCCTGTTAGACAAGCCTCATCCCCAGGATGTGCTTTTATTTTGTGTAGCATCCTTTGACAAATTTGAGAAGGTAGTTACATTTCAATGTACTTCTCACCATTTACATCAAATTAGTAATTAGTAAACATGGCAATTAAGAAGTGCCAGCAGATCTAGTTCCTCAAATTCCTTTTGGAAACCAAATACACATCTACTGAAATTCATTTGTGTGTTATCTTTTTGAAAACAACTTCAATAGATTAGTTAAAATCTATTTTCTTTCAGAAAGATATATATATTCTGCACGAATACACAATAATTTTATAAGTATCAAGCTATAACACTCTTTATAATGGATTCTAACAATTTCTGATTATATATATTAGATTATCTGGCCCTACAGTTCACTGCTTTTGTCTCCCACCTCTTTTCAATACAGGTGTTTCCTGATCTACAAGGGTCCTTCCAGAACCTATGGAATTTTTGAAGCTTATAACCCATACATTTATGTTCTCTGTAGCCAGCCCAATGATGTAGACCATCTGGTCCTGTGGGTTTGTCAGCTTTAGGTCTAATAGTTTCCCCAATACTTTTCCTCATGAGAGTGATTATTTTAAGTTCCTCCTTCACATTCACATCTGGACATTCAGAATTTCTGCTATTTGGCCCATCGAGTTCACAATGAACTTCCAAACAGCATCCCATTGAGACCCAGACCCCTACCTTATCCCATAACTCTGCACTTACAATGGCCATTACATGGAATATAATCATAGATTCCTTACAGTATGGAAGCAGGCCATTCCACCCATTGAGTTCACAGTGACACACTGAAGAGCATCACACGAAGACCAACTCCCCTACCATATCCCTGTAACTCTGCTTTTCTCATGGCCCACCAGCCTGCACATCCCTTGATACTATGGGCAATTTAGCATGGCCAATCCACCCAATTTGCACATCTTTGGACTGTGGGAGGAAACCAGAGAGACCAGAGGAAACCTATGCAGCCATAATGCGAATGTGCAAACTCCACACAGATAGTCATCCAAGGCTGGACTCAAACCTGGCAGTGTGAGGGAGCAGTGCTAACTGACACCGAGCTACTATCACCCTATCTTCTATTGGATTTTCATTAGAGACTAAATATATGATTTACTTTGCTGGGTTGCCAGCCAAAATTGATCAAGTTGATGGTTAATGTTACATTGTCAGCCATATGTATGAAGAGTCAACGCATTGTGGTACATTGGTCTCTGAGCTCAGCTGCTAATAATTCGGATATAGCTCTCTCCTCTGTGGGACTTTTAACAGTATTTAGAATTAATGTGTGGTGGAACAGATCGTAGGCAACCGTTTCATTAGAATCAATAATAGTTACAAACAAATATACTTACCAACAGTAGTGAGTTTTCAGCTCAGTGAGAAGTAATGGGACAGATATTGGATTAATTAGTTATAATTTTCCAAAACTGATTAGATTCTGGAAATGTTCCAATAGATTGGAAAATAGCAAATGGAACATCTTTATTCAGAAGATACAGAAATCAGGAAATTATAACCAGTTAGCTAACATCTGTCAGTAGAGAAGGTGCTAGAATCCATTACCAAGGGGGTTTTGGCAGGATAACTGGAAAATCATGATTTGATTAGGCATAGTGAATGTGGCCTTGTGAACAGTCGAAGACTTAGTTTAAGAATAAGAGGTCTCACTTTAAAGTCAGTTGAGAAAAAATATTTTTCTCACAAAGGGTTACCAGAGTGTTGAATTCTCTTCTTCAGAAGGTAGTGGAATCTTTAAGGTAGTGCCTTTAAGTTTATTCAAAGCGGAGATAGATAGTTTTTCGATATATAAGCGAATCGAGGTTTATGGAGGACAGACAGGAAAGTGGAAATGAGACTATAATCAGATAAGCCATTATCTTATTGAATGGTGCAGCAGGCACAAAGGGTCAAATAGCATTCTCATGAGTAGCTTCTTCTTTCTATGTGATCAATCAAATGGTTCCGCTCACTGGCAGTGACCGCCTTGGACTGCCACTGTTATACTCCAAAACATAAACGCCTCAGACCATGTTAATGAATATTAGTTGCTGATATCTTATCTCTAATCTATGATCTTTTTATCAGCAGCACATGGGACTCAAGGTCACTTATACTATCCTTGCAGGAGTTGCACAAGTTGAAGGCTTATTTGCTGAACTCTCAATCTTTTTGCTTATCTGAGATAAAATGTCCCAATTGAGCCTTTGCAGTTTCTGTAGTCTGACAGGATTGTCTAGTTCTTATCGGCTTGACCTTGCAGCTTGTCACAGACAATGACGGCTGTTTACTCAAGACATTTGGTTTAGATTACTAAAGATAGTTTCAAACCACGTCAAACATTCTACAAAATTTGTCTAGGAACCTGCCCTTAGCATGATGTTTCTTTCCAGTCAACAAAGTAATCATGCAGATTTATTCAATTCACGATATCCATATCTTCCCACTCTCCTCATAGGTTTTCAGCGCACATCATCGGCAATAATTTCATCCTCTGTACAGGACTAACAATTCAAGTATTGTATGCACTTCTTTGGATGTTGGTAGGAAGTCAAATTTGTGCCAAAACTTGACTGAATTTGATAGCTGTACACCAAAGATCTAAGTATACAGTCTACATGTGTGTCCCATGTCTGTGTTTGTATATTACAATTTATGCATATGTATATACCTTTCTCTGTGTGGGGTTATATATGTATGTCTGTATGTATGAATGAACTGGGATTTCAATCTCTTCAGGTTTACTACGGGAATTGTGTTGAGACATCATAAATAGTGATACAAAATAAAATCATTCTCGATCCACCTCTCTCAACAAGCCTCAGTAACCACAGCAACATTCAGTGAAGTTTATGGGTGAACTCTACAGAGAAGCGATTACAACTGCACTTCCTCTTGAAACTTCAGTCCAGTGCTTCCTGCTGCAAGAGGCTCTGACTCAGAGAGTTCGGGTGAAGGGGAATCAGATGGGATTGTCCATCCACAGGAAACAAAGGAAAGTCCTTCTCCCATTATGGAACAAATTAGTATCTAAATAAAGTGTGTACATTTTGGAAGTTCCTGAAGCAGTCTAATTAGTGACAGGCTCCATTTACAGAAGTTACCGGAAGAGAATTCTAGCTCAGTCCTCGACCTCTCTTTCTCCTTGTTACTTCATGATTAGTCAGCTTTGGCTCAGTAGTAGCACATTTGTGTATGTGTCAGAAAGTCATGGGTTCATTTCTTACTAGAGCACATAATCTAGGCACTTCAATGCATTTTTAAAAAAAAAACATGATTTTGAATTGAGGCTCTGTTTTTTCCTGCTCAAGTGAATGGAAAGGTCTGATGAATCAATTCAAAGATAATCTGGGATGTTATAGATGCACTGGGTGACACTTATCCAAATCAATGTCTCTAATACTAGACTTTCTGATTATTTACCTTAATCACAGTCTGAGATATAAGTGGCATGCCATGTTTTCCTTTAAAGCAAGTGATTACATTGGGTATAAAGCACTTTGAGAAATCCTGAGGATATTGGAAAATCCCTGCAGTGTGGAAACAGGCCGTTGCAAACAGCATCCCACCCGGACTCACTCCTCTACACTATCCCTGTAGCCAATGCCCAATTATATTAGTTTACCCGGCTGCCTCCTGGCTCATGCTCTTGCCTCTCCTACCACTGAAATTAACAAGGCCGTTGTCTCATGAGGCAGGTTTTTTGTGCAGGTACCTTACTTTCCCAGCTGCCCTGGCTTGCGCCCTCACCACTCCTGCTGCTGAAACTAGGAAAGCTGCTGAGAATTAAGGTGAGAGGGGAAAGATTTAAAAGGGACTGAAGGTGCAACTTTTTAATGCAGAGTGTGGTGCATGTATGGAATGAGCTGACAGAGGAAGTAGTGGAGGCTGGCACAATTACAACATTTAAAAGGCATCTGAATGGGTATATAAATAGGAAGGGTTTAGAGGGATATGGGCCAAATGCTGAAAAATGGGTCTAGATTTATTTAGGATATCTGGTCGGCATGGACAGGTTGGACCAAAGGGTCTGATTATGTGCTATATGTCTGTATAACTGTACAACTCTAAAAAACAGAGGAGACTTACTTGTGGGCGACGTGGAAGTAAGCAGCTCACTCAACGGTATTGTAGAACCTGAAATGACAGGGCTTTATGGCTCAAGTGAAGTCGGATAGTGATGAGAAATTCCGAAGTAACTTCTGTCTTGTGAATCCAAGCAGTGCATCCAGCATGGGGATGCCTTCTCCCACCCTGGAAAATAGGACATGGTTGACCCGTCAGGAATTGGAAACCGCTGCAACAACTGCTGTTGTTCATATGGTGCTTGGAGAGTTGACCAACACATACCTAAATATAAGTGATCCAATACAGAGCCTGGATCATTTCGAAGGTACCAGTAGGGGTCAAAAGTTGAGCAAGTCATCTTGAGTAGATACTGGGTATCACCACAACCTTCACCGTTCGCCCAGATCTGTGATACAAGAAGAGAATGCTGCTACTAATATGGACTTCAATATTCTATCAGTTGTCACTGACTTGAATCTGCTAATAATGCAACTACTTTGCAAACATCATCGTACACTATGTATAGCTTCTAGGATGGCAAATCTCAAGCAGGGAAGTGCAGAACAAAAACTCCAACGGCAACTGATGATGGTGAGGGAGGGCACTAAGCAGGACAGTTGCAGCAGTTGTATTGGGACCAGCAGCAGGTGGCGTTGGTGAGTGAAGGCACTGACCAGAGCAGCTGGAGCAGAGGAACAGGCGTTCCTGGTAGGAGAGGGTGGCTGTGAGGGAATGAATCTGAATGGAGAAGGAGCAAACAGGCAAAGGATTTTCTCACCAGACACGAACTACAGATTTGATTCCATGTAAATACTGTGTCTCCCACGTTCCACTTTCATTTCCATTCATGGTTTCAAAGACCTAAAGATGAATAAAGAATCCTTGCTTCATAATCTTTGAGCTGTCAATGTGTTCAAATCTCATGTAACAAAACAGTCACTGCCTTACAATAAATGCATTTCTTTGTAATGCAGGAAACAATTGCCCAAAATTCCCAAAAAAAACGATAGGCTATGGGGGAAAAACAGCAGGAGAAACAAGAAAAGTAAATTAAAAGAATTCAGCCAACAAAAGCTGCAGGGGATTGAGGTAGGAGGGCATGCACCCCTATGGTGGTCTGTGCTTGCCAAAGGTCAGAGATCATTTCTATTAGTGAATCTCATGCATGAGCCTAACAGGAAGGAAAAATAGCTGAAGGAAAATCAATACATTTTTTCTTCTCATTTCTGCAGATATGAGACAGACGCTGGAGTTAAAGAGAGACAAAAAAAGGAGGCAACAAAGAATGAATGAACCAATAACACAGCCTTTAACATTTGGTAGTGTTCGAAGGAATTGATCCAGCCTATTATAAACTGACAACAGTCGGCAATTGTGCAGTGTCTATAACATTGTAAAACAAACCAAGGTGCTTCACAAAAGGATTATCAAACAAAATTTGATGATGATTCCTATAGGGAAATTAAGGGTAGGTAAACAATAGCTTGATCAGAGGTAGGCTTTAAAAAGTGTCTTTAAAGAAGGTGCAACACATAGAGAGGCTGAAAGATTTAGGATGATATCCAGAGTCTAATACCCAGGCAACTGATTAATTCCCCATTGATGACTTTGCAATGAACTTCCAGTATACGCTGTAGGCTAGAACTGGAGAAGCACAGATCCCTCAGAAGATTATATGGCTGGAGGAAATTTTATCACTTGTAGTCACGAGGTATTAGTTAATGCAGTCCATATGAAGAATAGTCATAGATTGATTCAGCACTCAAAGGAGCCTTAGGGTGCGATACTGGAAATGTAGAGTGATAGTATGGTTCCCAGCAATTAAATCACGGAAGATCATTATAAGCACCTCATTGAAATAAGTGGATGCTAAACAGCTGTGAATGAACAGCAGAGCCTGTCCAAAATAAGCAGTTCACAATATAAAAGAACAATGCCTATGTAATTGATATCTATTGAAATAACAAATGGCTAGCATTAATTGTCTGATATAGAGAGTTGCCCCAATAATCATAGGCAATATAAATGGAGGGGACATCAATCTGAGTGGAGACTTCCTCATGGTTACCATTCAGGTGATGATTTCAGGAATTAATTAAAAGGATTCATAAAATAGCCAAAGGAAAAGATCGCACCAACAGGATTACTAAAGAGTAGATCCATTTGACCCACACAAGCCTACTGAATTCCCAAGAACAAGACCAAACTCATTCTTAAAAAGGGATAAAATAGCAGGGTTACAGGGAAAGAACAGGGGACTGTAATTGGAAAACATTTTAAAGAATCTGCATGAGCATCTGGGCCTGAATAGTTTCCTTCACCCTGTGTGATTTCTTAATCCTATGATGAGAATCATATAAAAGTGCTGCATGGACTCTCTGAAGATAATGGCAGAGTACAATGGCAGCGTTACCACAGCTGTAGCAAATGTTCCTATACAAAGAAGAGGGAAGGCAATAGCTTAGTGGTATTACCATTAAACTATTAACACAACTAATGTTCTGGGGACCCGAGTTTGAAACCAGTTATAGCAGATATTGGAATTTGAATTCAATAAAAATCTGGAATTGAGAATCTAATGATAATCATGAAACTGTCAATTGAGAGAAAAGCCCATCTTGTTGATTGATACCCTTTAGGGAAGGAATCTGCCATCCTTACCTGCTCTGGTCTGCATGTGACTCCAAACCCATAGCAATGAGGCTGACTCTTAACTGCCCTCTGGTCAATTAGGGATGGGCAACAAACATTGGCCCAGCCAGAGATTCCCAAATCCTGTGAATGAGTTTTTTAAAAAAGTACCATTGACAGAACAGCAAATTTAGGAACATGCATGCACTTTACAGAACACTGAGATCTCCTTACATGTAGTTTTATGAATTCATTGGGAATGATCTTCTAGAATTTCATGCAAGTACATGTCAGAGGATTTGGATCACCCACAACACTGTATTAGAAACCACACCATCTGCAATCTGTGCTCAGATTACACCTATCCTCTAAATGACTGCCCATGGGAATCCATTTTAAGGAAGTACACCAATGCACTTTTCGATCAAACACATGAGCATATTCCAACATCATCCTATTTTAAATGCTTAGTTGGATGCTTAGTTCCAGAGCAAAAATAATGCAATTTAAGATCTACTTGGGTGCAAACTCATCATTTGAATGATGCCACCCTTACTAGGACTGCTGCATTTTACATTTCCTTATTTTCCTTATTTCTGTCGTAAATTAGGGAAAATCTTAAATGGGGAAGAAAGGTGTCTTATCCTTCACCAGCCCTGCACATCCCCATTCTACACAACAAATCCCAGGCACAGACCGTGTTTAAGTCCTACTAATGTTTCAAAAGTTCAGGACCAGATATTTAATTTATGCCTCATGATTTTTAGAAGAAAAAAGTACTAAGATAGACAAGATTTTCCAATTCCCTTGGAAAGAATGGGTTACAGTGGGAAACAGAGAAATAAGCATTGATTTCATTGTAGTGGAGATGGAGAATGGAGAAAAAATAGACAGGACCATGTGTTTGTGATGAGAAAACAGCAGAGGTCAGAGGACCATTTATTTAAATTGTTTCAAAAACATCGACAGGTCAGTTTATAACGGAGAGGGAGAAGTGAGAGACAGTTTATCTAATAACAACAAGCTTTGTTTTGAAAAAAAAACAAGTGAAATACTGTGCCCATGCCACAGATCATTTGTAGAGAGAATAGTCAATTTGCATTTCAGGCACCAATAATGCTCAGAGCCGAAGAATAAGAACTGGAAACATAAGAAATTCACTCAGCCAGGAGAAAGACAGAGAAAAATAGGTTTGCATAAATAGCAAAACAACTGTTTGACTCTCTAAGATAGAGAAGCTGTATTCAAATCTTGCACTGACTATCCTTTATAAAGTATTAACTGTTGTTGAGGAGAGATCAGCATCCAACACAAACAGAGCATTGAGTTTCTTAATAAGAGATACCAGCGGGAGTAAACCACACAGTCCCTCGAAGCTGCTCCACTGCTCAATATGACCGTGCTAATTATCACATTAGTTCCATTTTCCAGCCCGTTCTCCATGTACCTAGGTCTTTTAAGAAACCAAAAAGCTGTCCATCTCAGTCTTCAACAGTGCAACATCCACAACCCTCATAGGCAGACAAATCCCTTTGGGGGCAAAAATCTCCATTTGTTTCAATTCTAAAAGGTCATCTCTGTATTCTGAGACTATGTCCCCATGTTTTAGATTCCACAGGCAGCAGAAACAATCTTTTTGTTGTGATCCTGTCAAATCCCTTCAGAATCTCATAAGCTTCAATAAGATCACTTCTCCTTCTTCAAAACTTCAGAAAGTACAGGCCTAATTTACTCAACTTCCTAACTTCATGCTACGTTCCAGTATTCCTATTACAAGTACACCAAAGTAACCTCAAATATCAGCATTTTAAAGTTTTATGCCTTTTATAAAAATCTGCATTTCTATTATTAACAACGAAGCGAATATCCTCACTGTCGCCAATAGTACATTTTATCTACCAACTTGTACCCACTTGTGGCAGAGTACAATGGCAGTGTTACCATAGCTGTAGCAAATGTTTCCACACAAAGAAGAGGGAAGGCAATAGTCTAGTAGTATTAACTTTAAACTATTAACCCAACTGATGATCTGGGGACCTGGGTTCGAACCCAGCCATGCCATAATGTGTTTATGTCTCTTCGCAACCTCTTTGTGCCCTCCTCACACCTAAAATTACCATT
Source organism: Stegostoma tigrinum (assembly GCF_030684315.1). Lineage (NCBI taxonomy): Eukaryota > Metazoa > Chordata > Chondrichthyes > Orectolobiformes > Stegostomatidae > Stegostoma > Stegostoma tigrinum. The sequence goes on along the minus strand of NC_081374.1, from coordinate 41,554,395 downwards.
TAACTTTACCATCGGCAAATTACTCTCTTTATTTAATTAATCAAAATAGATTGTAAACAGTCAGATACCGATTGTTGCAGTATTCCATAATCACGGTCTGCCAATTTGAAAATGCCAAGTTTATCCCTGCTCTCTGCTTCCTGTCAAATAGTCAATTCTCTATCCATGCTAAAGTAATCCTTGAGTATTAATATTTGTGTGTCGCTTTAATAAATGTCTTATGGAAATTCAAATGCATTACAACTACAGGTTCCCCTTCACCCATGCTATTAGTTACATCTTCAAAAACATCAAACATTCATTTTCATAAAATCTTAAAGCAAGTGGGGAGCTTTGGACCTTTCTTAAAAGGAAATGGTGAAGTTAAAAATATTAACTGATATACAGAGGTTGTGTGCTATCGAAATATATGGACCAGCAGACAGGAAGGCTTGCAACTGTGTTGATGGTTTGAAGTGTCACCTGCAACTAACATGTCTACAACATAGATCTGTTTTTAACAAACTCAGAACAATGAGTTGAATTTACCACATCAACAGTCAAAAAGTGAAGAGCAGAGCCACACAAACCAAGCTTGTGCTGAGTTGGCTGTTGAACAAAAAAATGGCATTTACTTAACACCTTTGTAACTCCAAGGCAACCTGATGTTCTTAACATCACAAAATGTGCATTTTGTTATATAGTTACTTACTGCTCTTTCTTGAAATCATGCCATTGCACTTTTACATTCATCTGCATGTCTGATGGGCCTTAATTTATTGGTCTGATGAAAATACAGTGCCTCAGAGATTGGAAGCCACACTGTCCTGACTCAGCTGCAAGAGATCTAATTATAAAAGCAGAGCCAGAAGTGAGCTACAGTTGCAAATGGCATTATTGCCACTGACTTAAGAGAGAGGAAAGTCATCACTCAGTATTCTTTCCCTTCCTACTGATGGAATACTGAATTGCCAAATGTACAGCCCTTCGGGAAACAAAATTTAGATCGGAAACGGTAAGCATTGTGGTTATCCTGCTGGACTATTAGTATAGCTCTTCTACAATAGGAAAGCACTCAGTACTGTCAGTAACAGATAAATCTTGCACAGCTGGCCAGTAAATATGTTGGGCCTACCAAGGCTGGCTGGCAAGAAGAGTCCCTCAACCACCTATCAGTATATTTATGTGTTCAAAAGAAAACAATTAGTAAAATAGTAAAAGGGCATGATCAGGTTACATTTGAACACCACATAAATATCCATGAGACAAATAACCAGTATATCCGTTTTTCGCAATGTGATTGAATATTGCCGCGTTACAACATAGGACAAGGCAAAATCAAAGTTTCAGTTTCGATGTTTTTTTATCTGTTCAATAATCTCAAAATTTAGTGCCTCCATATCCTAGGACAAGAACTGAAAATATTGGGCATTTATTTATAAAGCCTTTTTCACCTATATCCTCTGAAATACAAGCTCATGAAATATATTAGCATGGATAAAGGATTGATTAGCTAACAAGATGCAGACAGTAGGCAGAAATTAGGGTTGGCAAGCTGCAACCAGTGAATTGCCAAAGGGGTCAGTGCTGAGGCCCCAATTATTTCTAATCTATATCATTGACTTAGATGCAGAGACCAATGTCTGTTAGATAAGTTTGCTGATAACACCAAGATAAGTAAGAAATAAAGTTGTCACGAGGAGGTAAGTCTACAAAGGGATGCAGATAGGTTAAATGAGAGGGGAAAATTTTGGCAGATGTCCACTTTGGCAGGAAGAATAGAAAAGCTCTATTTAACTACTAGTTAAATAGAGTTGGATTGCAGAACTTGGAGGTGCAGAGAGCATGGAATGTCTTGATACACGAATCACAGAATGTTTAGTTTAAAAATACAGTAAGTGTCTAGAAAGGAAAATAGGATGTTGGTGCTTATTGCAAGGGAAATGAAATGTAAGAGTAGGGAAGGTTTACAACAGCTGCACAGGGCCTTCATGACTCTACATCTGCACTATTCCATACTGTTTTAGTCTCCTAATTTGTAAAAGGGTATGATTTCAATAGACGTAGTTCACAGAATGTTCACTCATTCCTGGGGTGAAGAGTTTGTCTTATGAACAAATGTTGAATAGGTTGGGCCTTTGCCCATTGGAGTTTAGAAGAAGGAGAGGTGATTTACTGAAACATACAAGGTTGTAAGTGTACTTGGAAGGATGGATTATCAGGGATATTTCTGCTTGTAAGAGAGGTTAGAACTCAGGGACATAGTTAAAGAATAAGAAGTCTAAGAAGCAGAGATGAGGAGAAGGAGGATGGTTACATTGTCAAATTCACTTCCCCAGAAAGCAGTAGAGGACATCATTGAACTGATTCAAGGTGGAATTAGATTTTTCCAGACGAAGAAGGCACAAAGTACAGGGGTGGATGGGGAAGGGAGACAGAAAAGTAGAATTGAGACCACAATGGTTCAGTGATGAGCCCATTCCTCTTCCTATGTATCAATCTCATTAAGACTGGTAGTAGAGCTGAAAAAATGCAGTAAAATGAAACAAAGAACTGTGAATGCTGGAAATTTAAAATAAAAACACAAATTTCCATAGAAACTCAGCAGGCCTAGCAGCATCTGTGGACAGAGAAACAGTTAATATTTCAAGTCCAGTGGCCCTTCTTCACAACACAAGGGACAATGGACTGGAAGCATGAACTCCGTTTTCTCTCCACAGATACTGCCAAAACTGCAGAGTTGACCCAGAAATTTTGGATTTTATTTGAGAAAATACAATCTTCTGTAATGCACCATTTCCTTACACATTTTCAAGGTTTTGTGCACTTAGATTATCATGGCCATATGTTAGAAAAAGAAATAGTTTTTGAATGCCCAGATAGCAGCACACTCACTGATTACAGTCCACAATAGAACGGGTACATGGGTTTCAGCTCTCTCCACATTCTGTACATACCAGCGGTCGTCACAAGTTCTGGGAGAAAATCAGGCACTTCATTTGTACAACCATGACAGCTTAAGCCCATATGCTTCCCAGTTTATTCAGTCCCTCAAAGATTCTGGAAGAAATATACAGATCCTATTATGTTTTCTTATGGGAAATATAGGAGACCAGAAGCCCCTATTCAGGGTAGAGCAGTACATGGCCTCAGGTGACCTGCCCTATAATAAGGCAAGGGATGATTGCCGTGCAAATGCCACAACAGCTTTACAGCGTGGCTGGTCAAGCAAGGTAAAGAAACACACCATTACCTTCCATTAAGTCAGTGTGGAAGCATTCATCATCCTTATAATTGATTCTCCATCAAGCTCCCCTAAAAAGCTTTTAATGCTGCCCTGACTGGTCATTATGTTGCAGGATTTACTTAGTGTCACAAGATGATTATGCACTTTCACTTTCCAACACAAAACTGTTCAGTTCTAATGGAAATTCTGCATTATGTCTCTGTTTTTTGCCCTCCTTGTTGCATCTCCTCTTCAGAGGTAAAAATAAAAGTGACTCTTTAGCTGCTGAATGGTTTTCACCTGGTTGCTCACATTGCAAAAAATGAAAAAAAATTAACTGAAAATTGAACCTTTTGCCTCAGCAAAAGATTTGGCATCCAAAAATCATTTCCATGTTTCTTATACATTTAGAAGTATAATAGCATATTCAGGACAAAATTAGTACAAATTATTATATATTCTAAACAGAATAAACAATTTAGCCTAAGCATAATGGAACAAGCAGACTGATGTGTAGCAAGTCTGTAATGAAAATCAAAAACCTAAAAATACAAACTAATAGCTTTCTTTCTCACAAAGATTTCATTGAAGCGTGGAACTACACGGCACAGATGGAGGCCATTTGATCCATTAAGCCTGCCAATTATTCTATTGAATATTCCAGTTAGTGCCACTCTCCTGTTCTTTCCCCTTATCCCTGTACTTTGTTCTACTTCAACCATTTATCGATTTGATTTGAAAGTTACTATTCTACCAGCCTATCAGCAGTGTATTCTAAATATTGACCACTCGTCATGTCATCTCTGGTTCTTTTTCCAATCACTTAAAGAGTGTGCTCTCTATTTACCAACGATTCAACAGAGCCAATAAAATGGGACAGTCACCATCATCCTTCCATCTAGAAAGGCCCTTTATGTTTTACTCAACTTTTATTAAATCTCCTTTTAACCTCCTTTACTGCAAAACTGACTAAGGTTGGTTGGAAATGTAGATTGAAAGGGAAAAAGGGAATATAGGAAACATTAAAAGAAATCACCTGCACTTAAAAAATTTTCAACAGAAATGCATTTTATTTAAAAAAAACCAGAAACTCGGCCAAGAGAATCTATCACTGGCTTACTAGGGAAGATAGGATCATGCTAAAGAAAAATATAGGAACAAAAACAAATCTCAGCAGACCTGGCAGCACCTGTGAAGGAAAAAGCAGAGTTAACTTTTTGGGTCTTCTGAGGAAGGGTCACCGGATGCGAAATGTTAATTCTGTTTTTTACCCTTCACAGGTACTGCTAGACCTGCTGAGCTTTTCCAGTAACTTTGTTTTTGTTCCTGATGTACAGCATGCGCAGTCCTTTCAGTTTTTATAAAGAAAAATGTAGTTAGGAACAAGTAAAAAAATTACCAAAGATTGATAGAAAAAGCACATTATGTACTGAAGCAGGTCAGTTAGCTAGGTAGCTAGCATGTGGCTTATAATAACATGAACAGTGTAGATCTGCATCTCATTTTGGAAATGGAAAATGTGTGAGCTCACTCCTTGTTGCCCATGAGCATGAAAATTCATGGTGAAAACGGCTCAAATGAATCATCAGCAGGTGATGTGCCGAAAGATCTGAATCTGTGCAGAAGATTATGAAGATAAAGTAACCAGAAATGTAAATACTATTTGCTGAGGCATTTAGAAATACATAAAAAGTAGAGAGTAGCTAAAGTAAACGTTAGTTTTTGTTTAAAGAGATAGATATAGGAAGATGACCACAACGAATGAGGAAATGGCAGATAGTTTGATCAAATATTCTGTGTGTGTCTTCTCAGTAGAAGACACAAATTTCACACTGGAAAAAGAGGGTAACAAAGGAGATAACTAGATTGAGGAGCATAAAATATTTAATGATAGCAGAGGAAAAGTATCACAGAATAAAGGAGTTAAAAGCTGACAAATTCCTCACTTTTGATACCCCGCATCCTGCGTTCTAAGGGAGATAGCTACAAGGTCAACTAGTCATAAGTTTCCAAAATTCACCAGATTGTGGAATAGTTAGTGAGCTGGGAGTCAGCAATTGAAATGCTATTCAAGAAAGGAGGGAGGGAAATCAGAGAACTACAAGCTCGGTTAGCTTGGTATCAATCATTAGGAAATTGTTAGCCCTGCATGCATTTTGGAAATTCAGCCACTGACTGATTTTGCCACTCTACTGGAAGTCCTAGCACAATGTCTGAGAGTGGGAGGTGACCTTGCTTCTGAAAGCAGGAGGTGACTCCACTTCTGAAAGTGGCAGAGTCCAGAAGAGCACACTGCTGTTACTGGCCAATTAAGAAGCTTCCATTGTGACCATCATCAAAATAAGTATCTAATGGGCCAAACACACCTTCCAGATGAAGCAGCGCTTTACCTCCACTTCACACAATCTAGTCGACTGCATTTGCTGCACACAGTGTGGTCTGCTTTACATTGGGAAAATGAAACATAGACCGGGTGGCCACTTCACAGAACACCTCCATTCTATCTGCAAAAAGGACCCTGAGCTTCCAGTTGCCTCCCACTTCAACACACTTCCCTGCCCTCTAACCAACATCTCTGTCTCAGGCTTGCTGCAGTGCTCCAGTGAAGATCAGAGAAAAGCTGAAAGAACAGCACCTGATTTTCTGCTTGGGCACCCTGCAACCTTCTGGATTCAATACCGAGTTCAATACCTTTGGGGCTTGAGCTTTCCAATGTCCTACCCCAACTCCCACACACCAGGCCTTGTTTTATCACACAGACCGCTATCACACACAACGCATTTTTAGCTACTGACAGTTCCCACTAATAGCTATTCACCCTCCTAGGCAGATTGTTATTCACTTCTTTGTTCGACTTTTCCTCTCTTTGGCCTCTATCCCCACCTATCATTTACTCCTTATCTCTTCCCCCACCCTATATTGTGCATATAAACCAGCATTTTCCTAGCTACAATCAGTTCTGAAGAAGGGTCACTTGACCTGAAATGTTAACTCTGATTTCTCTCCATAGATGCTGAACATTCCTAGCAATATCTGTTATTGTTTCCAATTTATAACATCCACAGTTCTTTTGGTTTTTATCAACATAAGGATGGTGACAGCCCCCAAGAACTGCCAACCTAATCAGAGGTCCAAGAACTCAACAGTGTCACCAACAATGGTAGCAGGACTGAGGCTATATCGTGGGTGAGAATGTACCCCAAAAGCAGAATGTTCAGGAAGACAGTCGCATGCTGTGGGGAAGGTGAGACATGAAAACCAAGTGATTGATATTGATATGATGGAATGAGTGTTTCCTCAATGGCCCATGAACACCCATCCTTTGATACCCATCGGAATTTATTTAGACACTTTCTTACATGTTGTGGGGCCTCCCTACTTTGATAAAATGCACGAGTCAAGAAGTGATCAATAATTGCCCATTAATATGGTTCAATTGCCCTCCCACTGGGTGTTTGAGTCACCAGGTTTCGTAAAGTTTAGCAGGATGGGAGGAAGACATGGAACCACTCACTTGATGCCAACTCTTACCATTTTGCCAACTCCCGCCATTTTGTCAGCACTTTCACCTTCTAGCCCACATGTTGAGTCTGGATAATACAGCTCAGCATTGTCTTGTAAAAGGGACATTGTGCTTGACAAATTTATTAGAGCAATTTGAGGAGGTAGCCGGAAGGATAGATAAACAGGAATCAGTAGATGCAGTTTACGTAGTTTCCCAACAGGTATTCAATACACAAAAGGTGCAGTTTGAGCAGTAATAGAGTTATGGGCAATTCATTAGTGAAGATTAGTGGGCAGACAAGAAGCAAATAGTAAAATTAGTGACATTTTCAGTTGATGGGCTGTAACAAGTCGAGAACCAAAAGGGCCAATGCTGCAGCTTCAGTTATTTACAATCTATAACTCCAGTTTAGAATAAAAGTGGTCTATCCAATTATGTAAATGATAGAAAGTTGGGTTGGAATGTAAGTTCTGAGGGGCTTACAAAGTGACAAACAAGATGAAGTATGATGTGAGCAAGTGTGAAGTTATTCAGCTTGGTTATAATAGAAGGAAAGCAGACTACCCCGGCATTTTTTAGAAAAGGCATAGAAGTCATAAACATTGGCATTCAGATGGACTTAGTTGTTTTCATTCAATGTATACAACATGTTGGCGCGCATCACAGCCAGCAATTTGGAATGCAATAGACGTGTTGGTCTTTCTTGCAAGGAGATTAGTGTACAAGAACAAGGGATTCTTAATACAATTGCACAGGGCTCTCAGGAGATTACACCTGCAGCACAGTTTTACATAGTTTGTTCTCCATATTTGAAGATAGATATATTTGTCTTGGAGGCAGCATAGCAATGATTCACCGGATTGATTCTGGAGAAGGGAATAATGTCCTTTGAATAGCAAATTTGACCTATTTTATTTGGAATTTAAAAGAATTAGATGTCTTTGAAATGCACATAATGCTGTCACTTCTCAAGGGCTACACTATGTCCTTGGAACACAGTTTTTGCTGTTGACCCACTTCAATCATTTCACAGAAAGCAACTAAAAGAATCTGAAATTTGAAACCACTGTTTCAGAAAACCTGCAAATATTTAGTGCACATTTCTGGCTATTTTTTCACAATGATTATTTTCAATTTTAAATTATTCCTGTTATGTAAGACATGTTTGTACATAGTTCAGACGACCCTTCAGTTTGTTTATGTTACCTTTCACATTTCAGTACCAACTTGAACAAGCAGAGATGTAAAAAAAAATTTGGAACATTCATAAGTTGGTAATATCTGTTGAGAGAGAGAGAGTGTTAACATTTCATTTCTGGAACCGCTCATTCCTTCTCTCCAAGTAACCCCAAACGATCTGAGGTTGCTTATAATGGTCTAAACCATCATATTGAAATGGTGAAAGGCAGGTGGCCCCAAGAACTACCTCAGCAAGCACAGAGACCGAACCCACACAGTTGGCATTAATGTATGCCACACTCAAGCCATCTTGTCAGCTGAGTTAACTGATATCCCGATCTTTCATACAAACCGGAAAATCTTGCAGATAATGGACTGTAAGTGTAAGAAGCAAGGAAATAGCAGAGGAAGGAGCAGAAGGGAAGGTGATCCTCAATGCGCAAGTGGTATGAACAGATACAGTTAGTAGGCAAAAAAGTGGGAAGTTAGTGGTGGAATCACAGTCCATAGAAATCTCTGCTCAGCTGGATATGGATGCTGAACACCAAGGGCCATCATAAAATAAAACACGAGAGCCTACAAATTAGAAACAGGAATAGGCCATTCAGATCTTTGGCCTTGCTCCGCCATCTAATAACCCAGGGCTCATTTGACTGTGGTCTCAGTTCCCCGCTTTTCCCGCTATCTTTTGGCTATTTTGTTAGTCAAGAATCTAAAGTATTTTTAAAAATTTCCTGTGACCCTGCCTCAACTCCTTTCTGCCAGATCCATCAGTCAACTCTTTCCCCAAGGGCGGAGATTGCAAGAAGGAGAATGACAGAGGAAAAAATATCGGGGACTGACAGATATGCCACATGAAGTCTTTAAAATAGCAGACAGGATGGGAAAAGTCAAAGTCGATTATTAGGGGATAGGTGATTTATGGGAATACTTCCACTGGAGAAAGTGGCATCTTCCATGGAGCTTCAAACACAGCTCTCAATTTTTCTTGAATGCTGTGATTTTACAGCGCATCATTGATTGCTACTGAACTTGTATGATAGTGCTAGAGAGGGATGATGACACAAGGAATTGGGAATTTTGCTCAAATGGGGAATGTGAGCAGCCTGCCTGTGTCTTTGCTGAAGCCACGTGAGATGCACTGGGCAGATGCGGTAGGAAGTGCAAGTTTAAGAAATGATACACCACCAAGAGAAATCACAACTGTATTTTTCAAGATAACAAGGTGTAGAGCTGGATAAACGTTTTTGTTAATTTTCCTTTCTTTATAATGAAACATAAAATTTACTTCCACATTTTCCCATTATTGAGTCCCAAAAGTCAACTTGTGCACTCACTTGTCTCCTGATGAAAGCCATAGGGTTGATGAGTGACATGTGGATGACTGTTTGAACTGTGCCTCCTCCTCCTCACATGACACAATGTTGTCATCATTGTGTAAATCTGCAATCCATTCTTGGGGATCTCTCCTGAAAGCCCTGTGCAATTGGATAAGAATCCCCTGTTCTAATACACCAGTCTCCACCAAGAAAAGCCAACTTGTCTATTGCACTTCCCCATTTATGATGTTGCATCCAACATATAATACTCAAATTTAAAGTCTCAGACTAGTGAAAACAATCTACAACATCCCTTTGAAATTGCTGCAAGTACAAGTAAAATTCTGATTTATTCAAAATACCAACTCGATATTATCTAGAATGATAGTCCACTTTTAACAGATACAGCAAAGAACATAGTTATGGAAGAGAGATGTTAAACTGCCTTCATCCAAGAATTCAGAAATGAGAAGTCAGCTCCCCCTGTGGCCATAGCAAAATTTGATTAGGCTGAGAATGAATTAGCCAGTTAGTGAGAATATCCAGAAGTCATTGAGGTCATTTTCAGCATAATCTATTGGTGTTATGCTCCCATATAGATTAATAACCTGTGAAAGGACTGGAATTTCCAATGACTAATTAGAAGTGTGATAAGATTTCAAGTTTTAAGACTTCAACTGCAACTAACTGAAAACAACATTGTCTATCAAATAGCATTTAGACAATTTATACTCTAAAGTACTGAAAAGACCTCACATTTAACTTTGAGAAAATGGTGGGTTGATATATCTATTTAGAAAATGGAAAAGATTTAAAATGTAAAGGAAGCAAGGAACGACCATTGAACAATATATCAATCTGAGCCTTGAATATGCTCTATTACTGATTATTAAAAGCTCCCTGTGAAAGAGGATTTAAATGATTCACAACTGGAGGTGCAGATCATCATAATCTAATTGAATGGCAGGACAGGCTCAAAGGGTTGAATGGTCTACCCCAGTTGCCAATGAAACAACAGGAACAGTTAAATCTCACACTACCGCAGGTTTGGTTCCACTGTTTTCCCTTATTATTTTGTTTATGACTTTCTTCTCATTCCTCCTTACACAGTTTTAATTCTTGTTTTCATTTCATTTGTTCATTCCTGTTCACCTTCACTATCTATCTCATGCCCATTATCACCCTTTCTATCTACTGCCCAGTGGTTCTGACCTCAATAATCATGTAGTGATTCGAGAGGCTGGTCATGGGTCACATCAACCCTAGTCTCCCAGCCTGCCTTGATCCCTACAGTTTGCGTATCGATATAACAGGTTCACAGCAGATACCATATCCCTAGACCTGCACTCATCCCTGGAACATCTGGACAACAAGGATACCTATGTCAGACTACTGCTCCTTGACTATAGCTCTGCCTTCAACACCATTATGCCTTCAAGATTGATCTCGAAACTCTGTGACCTTAGTCTCAGCTATGTCCTCTGCATCTAGATCCTCAGCTTTCTGATCCATAGACTGCAATCAGTGAGGATAGGTAACTGCACCTCCTCCACAATAACACTCAACACTGGAGCGCCCCCCCCCCCCCAAAGATGCATCCTCAGCCCCCTACTGTACTCCCTGTACACTCATAACTATGTTGCCAAATTCCAAATGAATGCCATTTGCAAGTTCACTGATGACATCACAGTAGTAGGACAGTATCTAACAAGACAAGTCAAAATACAGAAGGGAGATAGAAGGGTTGGTGACACAATGCAATGAGAATAACCCCGCTCAATGTCAGCAAAACTAAAAAACTGATAATTGACTTCAGAAAGAAAGGAGGAGAACACGCCCTCATCTACATCAATGGAACTGAGGTTGAGAGGGTGGGGAGTATCAAATTCCTCGGAGTCACGACAACCGAACTGGTCCTGGACATCCCACGTAGCTGTGACAGTCAAGAAGATGCAACAACATCAATGGCTGCTCCAGATGTACAATTGAAAGCATTCTCTCTGGGTGCATAACCGCCTGGAATGGCAATAACTCTGCCCAGGACCGTAAGAAACTATACAAGGTGGTGTGCACAGCCCAAACCATCTTGGAAGCCAATCTTCCACCTGTGACCTCTATTTAAACAGATAGCTGCCGCAGAAAGGCTGCCAACGTCAGAACAGATGAAAGGTCACTGGACCTGAAACGTTAACTCTGATATTTTTCTTCTCAGATGCTGCCAGGCCTGTTGAGCTTTTCCAACAACTTCTGTTTTGCTCCTAATTTACAGAATCCACAGTTCTTTTGGTTCTTATTGCTGATGAGGTTACTACTACTCTGCCAAACACCACTGTTCCAGGTTCCAAAGAAGGAACATTTACATTACCGTACCCGTGTAGCCTGCAAATGCTTCTACACTTTACACAATGTCCTATCACCTTCAGTCTCCATGGACTGCATGGAGGAAAAGTATAATGAAGCAAGAAGACTTCTGTTGGCAAGTCAGCTGCAATACCGTCATCTATTCAATACAAAAAGTAGGACAAATCTAACCCAGCCACTTAGTATTTCGTCACTCCACTATCAATCATCAGCAAAGTGGTGGAATGAATTGTCAGCAGTAATATCAAGCAGCAGCTTTACACTGCAATAGCCAGATTGTTGAAGCTGGATTTGGGTTCTGCCAGGACCATTCATCTTCTACCTTTATTACAACTTTGGCCCAAATATGCATATACAGCTGAATTCAAGAGATGAGTTGAGGGTACCTGTCCTTGACATCAAGGTGTGTGGCATCAAGAAGCCTGAGAAAAATCGAAGTCAAGAGATTTGGGAGGAAAACCTTTCAGCGATTGGAGTTATATCAAGCACAAAGGAAGATGGTTGTTGGAGGTTAAGATGAACTATTAATTTTATCAGCCTACTATGTGCTGAGAGCAGCATTCTGTGAGAATGGCAACATTGTAACATTCAGTCACACAGAGAGTTCTAAGTAAGTGGCTGGTAACATTCAACTCTGTCCTATGATGGAGGAACGTCTTATTGCAAAGTCTTTAATAGATCACTCAATACAATGTAAAATCACTAAAAAGCAACTCCAGTTTCACAGTGAGTTGGAAAAGAGAGATAGACAGTGGCAGCTTTCAAGTTGGGAGCATTTTTAGTTGTTCTGCAGGGGCATTTCAGCTAGAAATTCTCTAATCAACCTTGTTAGAGACATTATTACACACCTCTGGAGCGCATTGGACTTGAACCTGGAACTATTAGTCCAGTGGCAGGGACATGACCACTGCACCACTAGAGTTCCATTATACTGCAGGGAAGGCAAGTTGAAGACAAACCGTGAATAAGTGCCTGAGTATAATTTCCAAAGTCCAGGGGACCATTGGCTCAGGACAGAAGACAACAGAACAGGAAGCAATTGTTGAGACAATCTGTGACAAAGCAGTTCTGAGGTTTCAAAACTAGATCAGCAAATTGAAGACTTGTAACCCCTTGTGTACGTTAGTGAGGTTTGATTTCTCACCATGTCATAGAACAAAAAGAGATGGTAACAATATCTGTAGTCAGATCATAAGGTAACTTGGTGCTGATAGCAGCCAGGATCACAACAAAACATTTGGCTGTCTGGTCTGAAATCATAACATAATTTGGGGACATTAACTGTCCTTGTCATCCACAAATAAACATGAATCCCTGGTTAAGGCTATCATGGTGAATTTTGCTATAGAAATTGAAAGCCAAAATGGCTTTGTCTGTTGCTATGACTTTTCTGAAGAGGGAACAATTACACTTGATTGATTTGCAAACATTCTTCAAGGATGGTTTAAAAGCATTGGCAGAAAAATTGAAGTTAGGATTAGAACAAGAGATCAAATGAAAAAAACAACGATAGTTGAGGTAATAAGTCAGCATCTGGGATTGGAAGACGAGTCTAAGCCAGAGGAAACACAGCTTGAGTTGGTCAGGATTCACTTGCAAATGGAGCAGCTTGCAGTAGAAAAAGAGGCAATGTTTGAACTTATCCTTCAGAGACAAAGAAATGAGAAGGCATGAATGCAAAGAAGAAAAATTTAAATCACATCAGCAAGAGAAGTAATTCAGATGAGGAGGGAAGTTCTATCTGGATGTTTGATTTACATAAAAATCGTCTTACGTTCCTGGATTTATAGAAGAAGGAGTAGTGATAAATTTTCTCTCATTTGAGACAAATGCTAAAAGTTTTAAAATGACAAATGACTCATGAACTCTTATGCCATAAAATGTCATAACTGGTAAAACCAGTTCATCTCAAACTCTTTCCCACTGTGATCCCATTTTGAGGCTTGAAAACTGTTGCAACTCCTTGGTGAGTGGTGGGGAAGGAGGGAAGATTCATTGGAACAATGGGAAATGGAGATCAGCCATTGCTTCTTCTGACCTTGCAACTCCAAAATTTCAGCTCAAGACCCCTACTTTAGAAAACCCCAGGACGTCTATGGGTGTTCTTTCTAATCTTTCAGTGAAACAATCTTCATATTATGAGACAGTTAAAACTGCAGCACTTAACACCAATGAGCTTGTCCTGAAGTTTACCAATTAAGGTTTAGGGTAAATGTAAAACTCAGTCAAGCAATTATTGAATTCACTAAGGAAAAGAAACGTATAAGAACAATGGCTTATATCATCAAAAAGTCAGAAGTTAGACGACACTAGATTATAGTCTAACAGGTTTATTTGAAATCACAAGCTTTCGGTGAAATCCTTGATCTGACATAGGGACAGCACTCCGAAAGCTTGTGGTTTGGAATAAACTTGTTAGACTAGAATCTGATGTCATGTGACATCTGACTTTGTCCACCCCAGTTCCAAAACTGAAAACTCCAGATCATGATCATCAAAGTTAGTAAAAGAAAGCTTTTGAAAATGTAAGTGAAATTATAATTATGGAAGGACAAGGGTAGCAGGTGCAAGGCAACAGCACTATCAAATTCCCTTACAAGCCACACACCATTCTGATTTGGAAATATATCACTGTTCCTTCAGTTTTGCTCAACCAAAAAACAATCATCCTTCCTAACAGCATTGTGGGTGTATGGGCGGCACAGTTGCTGAATGCAGAGTGGCACAGTGACTCAGTCATGAGCATTGTTGCCTCTTAGCGTCAAGGACATGGCTTGATTCCAGCCTTGGGTGACTATCTGTGTGAAGTTTGCGCATACTCCCTGTGTCTGCATGGATTTCCTCCCACAGTCCAAAGATGAGCAGGTTAGTGGACTGGCCATGTTAAATTGCGCATAGTGTCCAGGGATGTGTGGATTAGGTGGGGTAGCCATCGAAAATGCAAGGTTACAGGGATAGGGTAGGGATGCTCTTTGGAGGTTCACTGTGGTCCTGAAGGGTTGAATGACCTGCTTCCACACTGTAGGGATTCTATGACTCCACACCATATGAATTGTAGCAATTCAAGGAAAAAAATGAATGGGCAATAAGGCCCCAAATCCCATTAATGAATAATGTACAACCTCAAAATCCCTGCCATCAGGTCTTCAATTGACCATTATTCTCCACTTTTGTTTATTTTTATTCTTTTGCAATGGTACAAGCTGAAGGCAGTGACAGTTTCCATTATCTGCATTTCTTTTATATTGGCTTCAATTACTTCAGACATTAGCCATTTTTCTGATTTCCCTGTTTTCAACTCAAACCTGTCTTAACCTTTCATTCCCACCTCAGCCAATCCCATGAATTTTCTTTCATTGTACATTTTGCTAGTCACTTCATTTAATATGATTCCAACAAATTATCCATCTCCAGTTTTCCATTGCAGCACTTTACAGATCATGATTTCTTTTCATATGTTTGTGTTTAATTTTTATTTTCCCCTCTTTCCCTTTCCTCTACTTTTTGATAAATGCTGTTCTCCTGTGATTTATTCCAGTTCTATAGTCTCCATACATATTGCCTGACATGTTGTTTATTTTCCAGCTTTGCTTTTCTGCTTTTAATTCCTTCTTTTCCAAATCTTAGCTGCCTAATTCAATCACGAGCAAGTAATAACAACACTATTTTGTCATTCAATGGAACAATTTGTTCTTGTAACTGGCCTATCTCACTACTTGTCGAAGGAGCTGTCACCTTCACTTCTTTTCAGCCCCTGCAATCTTCTCCTGTCACAGACAGAGACAGAAAATAATCAGAAAGACTAATGGAATTCTGGGCTTCATATCTGAAGGACTAGAACACAGGAGGCATACTCTATGCATCAGTTCAGCCCCGGGGTAGACCACACCTGATAATACTGTGAACAGTTCCAGGCACCATACCTTAGAAAAGAAATGAAAAAAAAAGCCAGAAAATGCTGGAAGTATGCATCTATGGAGGGAGAAACAGTGTCAATGTTTTAGATTGCTGACCATTCAATTGAAAGGTTGATTTTGAAATTCTGCTGCTTTAAGTGTCTGCAAATTTAATGCTGCTTGCTCTATTTCACAACCAAAATGACATTCATGCAACCTACACACTTTGTGTGTATGCTGTGCTGGATACTATTTGAGGCAGTATGTTCATCTTATTAATTCTTGGCTTCTAGTACCTTTACTGATCAGTACTGTTTCAATGTAACTGCTTAATACAGCGTAAACTACAATTATGTATGTATTACTACTGGGACTGTATTAAAATAATTACTTTGTAAGAATTCTTACAATAATTTCCCAAATTTTCTGTGAGTAGTCTGTGTGTATGTAATTTTTAAAAGACTTTAGAATTGAAAGTGCAGTTATACTGCAACCTTAGTATCCCTACAAAATAACTTTCACATGAGTCTTGAACTGACACAGGAGGGGGAGTTGTGCAGGATCTCTCAGTGAAGGCTACGTAACATGAATCCTGAGGAAGGATCACTTGACCAGAAATGTTAACCCTGATTTCTTTCCACAGACGCTGCCAGGCCTGCTGAGGTTTTCCTGCAATTTTTGTAACATGATTCTGGGCTGGCATGGAATACACAGCAGCAATGTATTGAGTCTGATTCTCCAATTGCTCAGGAGCTTTGCTATGAATTCCCAAATATCTTTAAAGCTGCAGAAATCATGGGCACAAATCTTCCAATATAAAGAGCTGTAAATGTTAAGATGTTTGTCGCTGATGCATTCAGTAGCAGTCCCGAAGTGTGCATATGTGCCAAAATCTGCACAAAGTTTAAAGTAATAATGGGCAGATTTAGAATGCTAGACTGCTTTGTGGATTCCTTTGACACTGACATATGACTGGAGGCTTAGGTTAGATGCACAGAACTTGTCCAGAAATTTACTTAGGATTTAAATCACTCTGTTAGCCAGATGCTTAGGATTGCAGTTGAAAGATTTTAATAGCAGAAACTGTATCTGGAAGGCCTCAATATCAGTAATGTCTAAACATCTCACAGTCGATTATTTTCTCACACTTGAGGTCAGTGAGCAAATTCTGGAAAGATAAGGATTTCTACTGCACTCCATTTTTAAGCCCTGCCGTGCACCAGGTCAATCGCTGTCAGCCATGAAGAGCCCTTCACAGCACAGCACATGTAGTGAGATGAAAATTTAAAAAATAGTTTCTAAGACCCCATAGGTGACTCCTCATTGCAAAGAGAAGCTCATAAATACATTCAGTTTACATCAGCACCTATCTGATCAGTTATCATTATAACTGCAGCTGTAAGCTTCAAGTAACACAGGTTATCCGTCCATAATGCAATATCATGCTTGAACCCTGTCTAAGGAAGTGCAACTTTTTCCATAATATCCAATGTAGTGTTACATCTTGTCAGTGTTGGGGTGGACTGTGGCCCACACCCTTGCAAACTGGGAAGGGCAGACCTGTATGATGAGTGATCCTGACTGATGCAGCTCCCAGTGACTTATCACTAATCCCTGGTCTGGTTGCACTGGATCTGCAGGACTGACACTGGCCCAAACCCTGCACTGAAAATGATATGGAACCCTTGGACATTACTACCTTAGCATTCGACTAACCGTGTCCAATCCCTGGACTAATATTAGATTATACCCTTGACTTATAGTGCTGGTCTCACATGATTGATGATATTCCCTCTTAGGTTGATTGAGGGCCCAACCTTCAGACTTTGAGACATATCTGTTTGACTCAGGCATATGCAGTGTGTTTGCTACATAAGCTACTAGCACATGCTGCAGGTGTGGCATTGAAAAAGCACAATGCTGTAAGAAAACATATCCCCTCCCACCTTAACTGATCATTGCTGGTAAATATGACAAGTTGCCTGTCAGCACTATGAGGAAAGCAAGACAGCGGTAAGGTGAACCTATAAGTTCCAAATGACATATTTACTTTCTGTGCATTGTCACAGGGCAAGGCAGAGATGTTGTAAGCATCCCAGGAGGCACAGAGTGAGTGAGCGCTAAGAAAGCAGGTGAATAGCCCTGAGATGTACCCTGTTCCTGCACACGAGATGGGTGCCTGACAGTTTATGCAAAACAGCATTGCAATTCAAGGTAACATTGCACTCCAAAGTGTGGCTTTGAAGTAGTGAATGACACACCAAATTAGCCTAAGATGTGTCATGATGATGTGGCAAGGCTTGTGTGTGTCTGATGCCAGCCTCTGTAGCTGGAGAGGGTGCAGGTGGTCATGCCCATGGTGTGTACCCTCAGATGTTGGGTGGTGTTGACTAAGACAGACGCCCAAAGCAACAAACAGCGAGCTGGAGCAGCCAGATACCTGGTCTGACTTTCATGTAGTGTATTGTTACCAGTGCCTGGGAGAATGGGAAATTGTGTATCAATGTGATGAGGATAAGTACTAATGAGAAGTAAACACATACAAATGGGACACTTGCTGCTCACTAACGAGACTCTCACCTTGCCCTTAAACCTTGGGTGGAAAATAAGACACATTCTCTCGAGGTTGAGAATGTCATTTCTTCTCATTTTGTCAGAGTTGCCATTGTCCACATCGTTCAGAGCTGGGAAAATTCAGCCTGTTAGAATTCCCTTTGCCTTACCATTCATTTCCACCCAACAAAAAACCTCATGCTTCAGAAGGCCAAAAGCAAAAAACATTTACTGGCAAGTTGCCCTTCTTCCTCCAACTCAGGATAAGTACATTCTGCTGTAACTTTCTAGCAATATGGTATTTAAGGATGCTCACAGTCACTCGCACTGTCACTTTTCAAATCGATGTGTTGAAGCTGTGGTAGGCAGCCTTGGCTACCTCCATGCCTAACTAGCACATGGCAAACAAGGGTAGCTTAGGCCTGAAGGACATGCTTTTCACCATGTTGCAAATGGTTGCTTCTGGAGGAATAGCTGATTTTAGTAGAAACAGAAAAAGGCACACATCCAGTTAAAGAAGACAGAGCCATGGAGGCGGTAAACAGGGTATGGTGGTGTGTACGCCACAGTGAGTTGTGAAAAAGGAAAGTGTCGCCAGGGTAGGTCAGGCAAGAGTGGACTCCACTCATGAGGCGGGGAGGTGAAGGCAGTTGCTGCAGTCAGTCCGGGGTGTCGCGTTTTATAGATTCATAGAATCCTTAGAGTGTGGAAACAGGCCCTTCAGCCAGTAGGTTTGAGAAAGTGATGTTGTGCTGCAATCAATTTGGAGAAGATTTCTGTTGCAGTCAATCTGGGAGGGGGTCTGTGGTCCAGTCAGTGCTGGGAAGTTGAGAAGGAGCTGTGTTGCAGTCAGGGGGAGAGTGGGATGGCTGTGCAGTTGAGGGGATTTGAGGAGGAGGCTGTGCTGCAGTCATTCGGGGGTGTGCAGTGGAGGGGTTGTGCTGCAGTCAGGGGGGGCAGTAGGGGAAGCTGAGCTGCATTCGCGAGGGAGAGGGGTGGCTGTGATGCAATTAGGGGGATTTGCAGGGGAGTCAGTGCTGCAGTCATTCAGGGGTGTGGAGCGGGTGCTGTGCTGCAGTCAGCATGCAGTAGAGGGGCTGTGCTGCAGTTGGCGGGGACAGTGGGGGAAGCTGTGCTGCATTTGTGGGAGACTGGAGGGGGAGCTGTGCTGCAGTCAGCACGGAGCGCAGGAGGCTGTGGTGCAGCTAAGGAGGAGTGGGGGCCGTTGTGCTGCATTTGGGGCATGTGGGAGGGGTATGCTGCAGTCAGGGGAATGGGGGCTGCCGGGAATTCAGGTCTGTGAGATCGACCCCGACAGAACTCTCAGGCAGACTGGATCACACACCAGATCCCTGATTCTGACACAGGACTTAGGTTAGTGAGGTGACTTAATAAATCAGGAGGTAGGTGTTTTGGGTCAAAGAAGCTCTTTGTTTATTAAATCAAAGGTGCGTATCTCACATGAAATAAAAAGACAAAACTAATAAACAGGGGAAATAATACAAAGGTGAATAAATTACAAGAGATAAAATAATGCAAAACAGTGAAACTTACACTGTCACTTACCAACTATTAAAACCGGCCACCTACTATTATAAACAGTAGTTTAAACACAGACACTTTAACGAGATTTCTGACCCTGGGGTGCTCTGCATTGTCAGCAGCCCAGCTTTACCTCCCTGTTAGGTTGGTTGGATACTTTGGGTTTCGAGGGAAATAAGCTCACCACTGGGGATAAGCTTGTTTTGCATTACAGTTGGTTATTCCCACTTGCCACCGGTGGTGCTTCGCTGAAGATTTCAGAGAGAGTAGGCCTTCAGACTGGGTTGAGTCTGCTGATACGGTAAGACGTGTTGTAATTTATTGGGTAAGTACTTTGGTTTTCTTACCTATGGCGAGTTTTGCAAGTGTGTATTCACCTCAGGATGTGTCTAAGGCCTTATGGTGTTGATTGGATCAGTGGTTCTGGGAGATCATTGGTTGTTTGGTCTGCAAGTTGTGGTCGGTTGCCTTACATGGCTGTACCTGTCTTTCTTGGTGCGGCAGTCTCTGGAATTCTTCTTGTTCATAGCGGCAGGGATTAGCTTTTGAGGCAGACTGTTCTTCTTCCTTTTCTCCTTCTCTCTCTTTCCTTTTTCTCTCCCTCTCAAGCGAGATTGGGGCCTGCTATTATACTAAATTGTAGGCCTCTTATCTTGGCACCAAATCTGGCTTTAACAATAGTATTACTGTTGCTCTTCTGGAGGTAAGTTGGCTTCCTGATCATTTTCAACCATTTCAACTACCCCTTCCACTCCTTTGGTGACACATCTATCCTGGGCCTCCTCCAGTGTCACAATAATGCTACCTAGAAACTGGAGAAGTAGCGCCTCATATTCCACCTTTGGAGCCTGCAGTACAATGGCCTAAATGTGGACTTTACCAGTTTCAAAATCTCCCCACCCCAGTCTCATCCCATGACCAAACCTCCCTCTCAACTCCACCTCCTTGACCTGACACAATGTCCATCTCTCCTCCACCTATCAGCTCCTCCCACCTCACTGACCAATCCCAACCACTGCCTACCTGCACTCACCTATCACCATCCCACCTACCTTTCCCAGCTGCGCCCCTCCTCTCTCTATTTATTTCCAAGTTCCCCTCCCCTCCCCATTTCTAAAGAAGGGTTCCAACCCAAAATGTCAGCTTTCCTACTCCTCTGATGCTGTCCAGCCTGCTGCGTTCCTCCAGCTCCACACTGTGTTACCTCTGACTGCAGCATCGGCAGTTCTTACTATCTATTCCTGATCCTTACAGTATGTCTAAATGTCTTTCAGTCAGAGGTTTCCTGATTGTTTACAGTAAGTGTAATTGTACTTTGATTGCATGAAACGTCCAGTGTTTTCTATGAGTGAATATTAATTGAAGTTGAATGCCTTGATATCTCGGAAGGCTCCAAGATGTTTGAAGTTCAGAGATAGCAAGAACTGCAGATGCTGGAGTCAGAGACAACACAGTCTGGAGGCGGAGGAACACAGCAGGGCTTGTAGCATCAAAGGAGCAGGAAAGTTGACGTTTTCAGTCTGTTCATTGTTCCTTTTGGGCTGAGACATGAGTAGGATTTCTAACTGAACCATGGTTCCAGACAACGGTCCTTACCTGAAATGTCAGCTTTCCTGCTCCTCTGATGCTGCCTGACCTGCTGTGTTCCTCCAGCTCCACATTGTGTATTCGAGATAGCTATCACTGTGATTGTGTATCCCAGAGCATAACCCAGCTGCTCTTTTGTTTTGATTTAAAAGTTCTGTTAAAAATCCAGGGGTTGTGGTCAGGTATTCTAAAAGGCAGGGATTTATGCTCACTCCTCCTGAAGGGAACTGTGTTACAGCTGGAGGAAGTGGGGGGAATTGTGTTGCAGTTGGGAAGAGAGGGGGAGGCTATGCTGCAGTCAGGTGGAGAGTGGGACGGGAAGCAGTACGGCAGTCAGGGGGAGTGGGGGAGGCTGTATTGCACTTGGTGGGGGTACTGGATGGGAGGCTGTGCTGCAGTCGGGATGAGTGGGGAGGGGATGTTGCAGTCGGGGGGGGGGGGGGGTGCTGTGCTGCAGTCAGGAGGGACTGTGCCGCAGTTAGGGGTGTGCTGTGTTGCAGTCGGAATGAGTGAGGAGGGTGTGCTGTGTTCCAGTCGGGGGGTGGGGTGGGGGGGGGGGGTGCTGTGTTCAATCAAGGGGAGTGGGAGGGATGTGCTGCAGCCAGGCAGATTGACAGGGGGAGGACTGTGTTGCAGTTGGCAGGGAGCGTGGCAGGGCTATGATTCACTTGGGGTGAGGCTACTTGCAGTCAGGGTTCTGGGCTCCAGTGTATCTGTGGGCTGTTAATCCACAGAGTTGAGGATTAGGTCTTTTGTTAAACAGGCACTTTCTGCATAGTAAATAGCCAAAATATTTATTAATTTGGTTGTCTTTTTTTCTCTTTGCAATAGCATAAACAATGCTTAAAACAGTCCCTGGTAACATCTGGGTCACTTGGGTCATCTCTGCATGTTGATATTCACAAAATGGAGTCTGGCGTTGTATATGCATGTGTTCAGGAGAAGAACTTCCTACCATTAAAAAAAACTGATCTTCAGGTGGCACCCACCCTGGAGTCCTCAGTACTTGTTTCATGTTCATTGGCAAAACGGTTTAAATAAGTGATAATAGGAACTGCAGATGCTGGAGAATCCAAGATTACAAAGTATAGAGCTGTGGGGGAAGGGGAGATTTTGAAGCTTGTGAAGTCCACATTGGGCTGCAGGGTTCCCAAGCGGAATATGAGTCTCCCCTTCCCCCACTGCATCCCAAAACCAGCCCAGCCTGTCTCTGCTTCTCTAACCTGTTCTTCCTCTCACCCATCCCTTCGTCCCACCTCAAGCCGCAGCTCCATTTCCTACCTACTAACCTCATCCCACCTCCTTGACCTGTCCGTCTTCCCTGGACTGACCTATCCCCTCCCTACCTCCGCACCTATACTCTCTTCTCCACCTGCCTTCTTTTCTCTCCATCTTCAGTCCACCTCCCCCTCTCTCCCTATTTATTCCAGAACCCTCTCCCCATTCCCTTCTCTAATGAAGGGTCTAGGCCCGAAATGTCAGCTTTTGTGCTCCTCAGATGCTGCCTGGCCTGCTGTGTTCATCCAGCTTCACACTTTGTTATCTTTGATTAGAAAATATGTAGGCACAAAATTCAGGGTCTTCTGGAGCGATGACAGTGTCCCTATCTCTGAGCCAGGAGGCCTGGGTTCAGTGTCACCTGTTCTAAAGATTGGACTAGTTGATTAACTGTAGATACAGGATCCAGGAAGAGGGACTGTGAGGTACTTTAAGCTGTTTGACAAAAGAAATGAAGAGACATTGGAGTTTTGGTTAGGCCACAGTTGGAGTACTGTGTGCAGTCCTGGTCACCTCAAATCAGTCTTAAAAGTGGACGATGCCCACTTCTGATGAGTTGTATCCCAAGCTGCTGTGGGAGACAAGGGGGGAACTTACAGGGGCTCTACCCAAATTTTTAGTTCCTCTCCAGCCACAGAGGAGGTGCTTGACAACTGGAGAACAGCTAATGTGGTTCTACCTTTTAAGAAGGTTGGTACAGATAATCCAAGGAATTATAGGTCAGAGAGCCTTGCATCAGTGGTAGCGAAACTATTTGAGGAAATTCTGAAGGAGCAAATCAATATCCACTGAGTCACAGTCATTGATAAAAGCTCATTCAGATCACTGAGGTTGCATCAACATAACCATCTCCGAAGGTGCGTTAATCTCAATTTCCTGCACTTGTCTCATATCATCAAATGTTATGATATTTCAAGTGCTGGTCCAAATAATTTTTAAAAGTTGTAAGGTGTCTGGCCTCCATAACCTTCCCAGGCAGTGCATTCCAGATTCCCACCACCCTCTAGGTGAAAAGGTTGTTTTCTAAATCCCTTTTGAACCTCCTGCCTTTTACACCAAAACTACGCCCCATCGTGATTGACCCCTCAACCAAGGGGAACAAGTGCTCTTTCTTCACCCTGTCCATACCCCTCAATCTTATACGCTTTAATCATGCCCCCCACCCCCTCAGTCTTTGCTGCTGTAAAGAAGACGATCCAAGCCTATCTAGTCTCACCATATAACTCAATTTTGTCTTCCCAGGCAACCTCCTGGTCAGCCTCCCCGTACCCCATCTGGTGCTATCACATTCTTCCATGACCAGAACTACAAACAGCACTCCAGCTGTGGCCCAAGCAGCAGCCTGTACAACTCCAACATTACCTCTTTGTGCTTATACTCTATACCATAACCAACAAAGGCCTTAACACCTTATAAAACTGTCCTGCCACCTTCAGACATCTGTGAATAATTATCCCAAGATCCGTCTGTTCCTTTGAGTTACCCAGAGTTCTACCATTCATTAACTATTCCCTTATCTTGTTGCTTCTTCCAAAGTGCGTCACCTTGCATTTACAGGGTTAAATACCATCTGCCACTGCTCTGTGCTCTGACCAACTCTTCTATATCTTCTTGTAACTTACAACCATCTTCTTTGCTATTAACCACCCTACCAATCTTAGTGTTGTCTGCAAATTTGCTTAACAATCTCCCCAAATTTTCATCTCTATCATTTATTTATGTAACAAACAGTAAGGGTCCTGGTAATAATCCTTGCACTATACCGTTGGACACTGGCCTCCAGTCATTCTGACAACCTTCTACCATTACTCTTTGTGTCCTATTACAGAGATCGTTTCTGATCCATCTTGTCAGGTTTCCCTAGATTCCATGTGTGTTAACCTCCTCAATCAGTCTCCCACGTGATCTTGTAAAAAAGCTTTGCTAAAATCCATATAAACCACACTAACTTAACTTCTCTCATCCATAGACTTGATCACATTTTTGAAAAATTCTTACAAATTTGTTAGGCATAACCTTCCTCTGACAAAGCAATGTTGACTATCCCTGATTAACCCATGCTTTTCCAAGTGGATATTAATTGTCTCCTTCAGAATTCTCTTTAATAGCTTCGCTACCACTGACTTGAGACTCACTGGTCAGCAATTTCCTGGTTCATCTCTATGCCTCTTCTTGAAAAGTGGAACCACAGTAGTTGTCTTCCAGTCCTCTGGCACTTTCCCATGGTTAGAGAGGAATTAAAATTTTGTGTCAGAGCCACCTGCAATTTCCTGCATTGCCTCCCACAGTAGTCTGGGATGCAATTCCAGGACAGGCAAAAGTTGATCAGGAGTAGGCAGCACAGCTTTGAGAGAGAAAGAGAGGCCATGCCTTTCAAATTTGATACTATTTTTTGAGGAAATGACCAGGTGTGTGGATGAAGGCAGTGCAGTTGTTGTAGTTTATATAGATTTTAGCAAACCCTTGACAAGGTTCCCACATGGAAGATAAAGAAGGTAAAACATATGCATCCAGGTTAACATAGAACATAGAACATAGAACCCTTCAGCCCTCGATGTTGTGCCGACCTGCCATACCGATCTCAAGCCCATCTAACCTACACTATTCCATGTACGTCCATATGCTTATCCAATGACGACTTAAATGTACCTAAAGTTGGCGAATCTACTACCGTTGCAGGCAAAGCGTTCCATTCCCTTAGTACTCTGAGTAAAGAAACTACCTCTGACATCTGTCCTATATCTTTCACCCCTCAATTTAAAGCTATGCCTCCTCGTGCTCACCGTCACCATCCTAGGAAAAAGGCTCTCCCTATCCACCCTATCTAACCCTCTGATTATTTTATATGTTTCAATTAAGTCACCTCTCAACCTTCTTCTCTCTAATGAAAACAGCCTCAAGTCCCTCAGCCTTTCCTCGTAAGACCTTCCCTCCATACCAGGCAACATCTTAGTACATCTCCTCTGCACCCTTTCCAAAGCTTCCACATCCTCCTTTATAATGCGGTGACCAGAACTGTACACAATCCTCCAAGTGCGGTCGCACCAGAGTTTTGTACAGCTTCACCATAACCTCTTGGTTCCGGAACTCGATTCCTCTATTAATAAAAGCTAAAACACTGTATGCCTTCTTAACAGCCCTGTCAAGCTGGGTGGCAACTTTCAAGGATATGTGTACGTGGACACCGAGATCTCTCTGCTCATCTACACTACTAAGAATCTTACCATTAGCCCTGTACTTTGCCTTCTGGTTACTCCTACCAAAGTGCATCACCTCACACTTGTCTGCATTAAACTTCATTTGCCACCTCTCAGCCCAGTTCTGCAGCTTATCTATGTCTCTCTGCAACCTACAGCATCTTTCGTCACTAAACTTGTCAATATGAATCCAAAATTGGCTGAATAATAGGAGATAGAGGGTGGTGTCAGAAGGTTGTTTGCAGGACTGCAGGCTGGTGCCCAGTGGTGTACCACAGGGGTCAGTGCTGTGCCCCTTATTTTTGGTGACATATGGGTAAGAATGTTGGGGTGTAGTAGGAGAGAAGGATGATAATCAAGTTTGCAAATGGCAGAAAGATTGGCTGGGTGGTTGACAGTGAAGAGGATATTGACAGGTTGGCCAGTGGACAATGGAATTTAACCCTGATACATGCAAAGTGATGCACTTTGGAAGCAACAAGCGAGTTCTTAGTAAATAGCATTAGGAAACACTAAAGTTCAGAGGTACACAGGGATCTTTCCACAAAAACTTGAAGTGGGCAGGACAGGCTCATAGCGGGTTAAGGGATATGAGACACTTGCCTTTATCAGCTGTGGCATAGATTGCAGAGCAGGAAGGTTATGCTGCAGCTGTGCAAAACTTTGGTTAGGCAACAGCCCGAGAACTGTGTGCAGTTCTGATTACCACACTTACAGAAGGGTGTGATTACACTGGAGCGGGTACAGAGGAAATTCACCAGCATGTTGCCTGTGATAGAGCAGTTTAGCTATGAAAATAAGCTAAATAAGCTCAGGTTGTTTCTTTAAAAACAGAAACCCAGAAAAGGTTGCAAGAGGAACTGATTGAGGTGTATAAAGTCACGAGGAGCATGCGTAGGGTAGATTTTCTGTTTTGTCTTTCATTTTGATATTCTATTTTCTGTTCTACTTGGTTCACGACTGAACAATTAATTGCAACTGCAGAAATTTGCATACAAGTATACATATGAGATCCCCATTGAGTGAAGAAAAATATTGCACATTAAATCAAGGTTCTTTGCCAACAATAAGGTAGAGAGAATTATGCCACCCAACCAAGGATGAAACAGATGGGCCAAAAGATCCCCTTCAGCCTTTCTTTGTTATTGGAACAGATTGTTCCAATTATTTATTGTTAAATAAATAACATGCATGGGGTTTCTTGCGGCACAGTGGTGGCATCCCTACATCTGAGCCAGGAGGCCTAGGTTCAACTCCCACTTGCTCCAGAGATGTGTAAATAACATTACTGGGGAGGTTTAATAAAATAAAAACATGCAAACAAAGGAATTATTCACAGGCGACACAGACCTGAAATGTTCATTTAAAGACAAAGATGCCCTTTTCATAATCTTGGAATTGAGAATACTACAAACTATATACATCTGTCACTGTATCCACCACCTGCCTCACAAATTGCAGAATCAGCAGATTGTACATGAGATTTATCAACCATCTCAGAAGACATTAAACCAGAATGGAGGGAAGATCGCTTCAATTCTGAGGGACTGCCTAAAGAGAAGAAGACAAGAGGTGAAAGGTTGTGAAGCTTTTTAGGCTGAACAGTCTTCACGAATCCTGAATTATAAGAAACTCTTAAAAGATCAAAGCAACAATATGAGAGGATCAAACAGTGTCAGAGACCAACAGACAAATATAGAGGAATAACAAAGCATATGGGAACTATTCGGGTTGGATTTCAATCGATAGACAAAGGGAGTTTGAAAGAGCTGAGTGATTGATGAGCTGAGACATAATTGCAGAGAGACAATTTCTGTTTTATTTAGCATTGAGCAATGCCACAGGCGTTCAACTAGTTATTATTAATAATAAATGGTTTGTGCAGATCTTGTGATTCAAAGATCAGATAAGATTGCTGGCTTCCCTCTTAAGAGCAGCAACTTCTTTTTATTTACTTAGCATCTTTAGCATCATTAAACATACCAGGGTGCTTCACATGAGAGTTATAAAACAAAATAAGACAATGTGATCCAGTTTCCTCCCACAGTCTAAAGATGTGCAGTTGAGGCCATGCTAAATTTCCCCCAGAGATGAGGGATGTGCTGGCTAGGTGGGTTAGCCATGGAAATACAGGGTTACAGGGATAGGGTAGGGGGTGGGTCTGGGTGGGATGCTCTTCAGAGAGGTGTGTGGACTTGACGGGCCAAATGGCCTGCTTCTTCATGTAGAGACTCCATGATTTGAAATGTATCATATGGTTAACATAGCAAAATGTACCAAGGGGCTTCACGGGAGTGTTTTGAACAAAATATGATGAAGTGTCCCATAATGCAATATTAGGATTGATTATCAAAATGTGAAGAGCAATTTAAAGCAGAAATAATATAAAGAAAGGCTAAGGAGTTTACTGAGGGGATTTAAGGACTTAGGGCCTTGGCAGTTGAAGCCACAGTTGCCAGTGGTGAAAAATTTGGTATGCTCAGGCTGGAATTAGAGGAGTGCAAAAATCTTTAGGATTGTATGGCTGTATTGGATTGTAATGTAAATAAAACTCTATAGGCGTCCACTTACAGATTTGTTTATTTGTGTCACTAATACCTTCACTGATGTGCCAAAATTCGGAAAGGATACATTTCCTGAATTTGTCACTGTCATTTCTAGACAAGTTCAGGCTCAATTTTTAAGAGGTTGCTTTGTGACATTGCCAGCAGTTTGCATCAAACTGTATCCCAGGGCAGAGATAATGGGAACTGCAGATGCTGGAGAATCCAAGATAATAACGTGTGAAGCTGGATGAACACAGCAGCCAAGCAGCATCTCAGGAGCACAAAAGCTGATGTTTCGGGCCTAGACCCTTCATCAGATGAAGGGTCTAGGCCCGAAACGTCCGCTTTTGTGCTCCTGAGATGCTGCTTGGCCTGCTGTGTTCATCCAGCTTCACACTTTATTATCTTGTATCCCAGGGCAGATCTATCAGGTAAATAGGATATGCATGGGACTCCAGGACATCCCTGGAGGCAGTTTGAAACCACAAAGTGGCAAACCACGCTTATAGCTGGGAAAATTTGCATCCTTGATTGTTTTAGTTACATTTAAAAAAACACATAGGGATCAATCCAGCTCGACAATTGACAGCTTTTTTGCATGTAGAGGCAAAACAGTGCTTAAACCAGTCAGGTTCAGATTAAGTTGGAAGTTGTTTCAAAATAAAGAATGCTGTGAACAGCATACATGTAAACTATGAGGACTAAACAATATAGTAATTATTGAAAATAAGTGGTTAATATTCTGTTGTTACTATTAATTGCCTGTGGTGTTGCTCCTGGCCCAAAAAATAATAAAAGTTATTGCCAGAATATTTACATGAAATGTGTTGATCTCCTATTGCAACAAAAGCTTAAGATCAACAGAGGTAAAAATAGGTAGAAAAGTGTAAACAGTATTTATTTAAATTTCTGGATCTTCCAAAGCTATTGGGGGAGATCAGTATAACCCTTGTAGAAATTCCAAGCATGTTTCTTCTTTCTGATGCTGTGTAACTTGCATTCTTGATTTGTTTCTGCATCCTTCTGTCAATGTTTGTCATTACTATCCTAACAGACTATCTCCAATAGTGGTCTCTATTCACCAGAGCATAACACAATATAAACAGAATTTATGCATTTGTTTTATTTTCCAGAATTTTGCAGTGTACATAGAACATTACAGCACAGTACAGGCCCTTTGGCCCTTGATGTTGTGTCGACCTGTGAAACCAATCTGAAGCCCATCTAACCAAGACTATTCCATTGTCAACCACATGTTTATCCAATGACCTTTTAAATGCCCCTAAAATTGGCGAGTCTATTACTGTTGCAGGCAGGGCATTCCACGCCCTTACTACTCGGAATAGAGAACCTACCTCTGACATCTGTCCTACATCTATCACCCTTCAATTTAAAGCTATGTCCCCTCGTGTTAGCCATCACATCCCAGGAAAAAGGCTCTCACTGTCCACCCTATCTAATCCTCTCATTATCTCGTATGTCTCTATTAAGTTGCCTCTTAACTTTCTTCTCTCTAGTGAAAACAGCCTCAAGTCCCTCAGCCTTTCCTCACAAGACCTTCCCTCTATACCAGGCAACATCCTGGTAAATCTCCTCTGCACCCTTTCCACTGCTTCCACATCCTTCCTATAATGCAGTGACCAGAACTGTACGCAATACTCCTTGTAGATGAGCAGAGAGATCTCGGTGTCCATGTGCATAGATCCCTGAAAGTTGCCACTCAGGTTGATAGGGTTGTGAAGAAGGCGTACGGTGTATTGGGTTTTATTGGTAGAGGGATTGAATTTAGGAGCCATGAGGTCATGTTGCAGCTGTACAAGACTCTGGTGCGGCCGCACTTGGAGTATTGTCACTTCATGATGTGGGGAAGAATGGATATTGAGAAACAGCTGGATTAAGAATAATGTCAGGTGGCTGAAGGAAAAGTCTAGGAAATGTAAGTTCTACAGAATCTCTTGAAGTTGAAGCAAAGGTAGAGGGATAGAGGAGATTTATGAAGAGAACTCAAAATTCAGACCTAACTGGGAAATCACTATTTAAGGCCCTGATGGGTACACCGATGAGTTGGAAACCAAGCAACAACAGTTGTCCAGCTGTGTGTTTCATATGAAATGTATAACTAGTAATTGTAACGTGGTGGTAAACCTCCAACTGTTACATACCCTATTGAAAGAAGCTGATCTGTTTTGCAATTTATATAATGTCAAATTTGAAAAGAATTGTAATGTAAATCTCTGAATGTAATAAATAAAGCATGTTTTTGTAGAAAAAAGTTTGCCGAATTGGTTCTTTCTGGTGAATGTGATCGACAAGTGGATCAATAGTTGCGAGGAGATCATTTGGGTAAAAGAGGTCATAGGTGATCATAAGGTTTTCCACAGAAAAGTGAAAGGACAAAAGCAATACACAGTACAAATACATAAATGGAAGAGAGACGATTTTGATTGGGTGAGAGGTCTGTCCCAGGTAAAAGGAACCAAAGATAAGGTAGGCAAAACTATAACAGAATAACCTGTAGTTATGCCTTAATTTGAGGATGATTGCTTGTTATAGCTTTGCCATTGATAGTGGTGCACTCATGGATTCTATCACAGGGTACAGGAGAATATATGAAGAGTATTGACAGCTTATGTAGATTCATGGTGGTTGCAAAATTCAAAATCCAGTCTAACGTTTATTGTGACTTAGTGATTGGACAGTATTTTGTGGAATAATCCAAAGTGAACTAAGCATTACAATAAAAATCAAATAAAAAAATTTTAGTGACTTTGCAATATGACTCATTTATGCTTGCTAAAATGTACATTATTTCATATTCTGGGTCCTATCCTCTGCTGGAAAAAGGAACCAGATCAGATATTTCTCCTTTCTTTGAATTAAACAAAAATATGGAGGATTAGTTCTGGGGCATCATCCATGGCAATCAAAGTCAGCCTAGCATCCTTTCTTATGTTGTATAAATTGTTACTCCCTTTGAAATGTGGTTTTCTGGCATCCGTCCTAATGAGCAGAAGATCAAAATTTTGGTCACAAAGATAGTGATCCCATAGTGTGTGGGACAACGTTGCACTGTTTATTTTCAGGGCACCTTTTCTAAACCCCTCTCAACTGGGGTGAGCAGAGGATGTAGTTACAGGTGCAGCTACCCAAATGTACTTCAGTCCGAACAGAGGTGTTAAACACCACCCCCCCCACCCCCGTTTGCTGTCTCTGTGCAGATTCCTGGCTTGAGACCCCAAGGTTACAGCCCTGACCCCATTTAGACAGAAATTAAGAGACTCTGGTATACCCCTACTTTGGAATTTATCTTGCTGTATTATCCAAACAATCTTGATGGTTTGTTTGTCAGATTTGGTTGACATGTTGCACCGTGATGATTGGATGTTTTTTCCATTTTTGAAGCTGGTGAGATGCGTGATCTTCCTTCTTTGGTTATGCTGCTTTTTTTGGATGGCACTTTGTCTGCTACCTCCCCCCAACTGATCTTGCCATCATGGGTGGACCTTTCTAACTTCCGATGGCATTGGTCAAGAGACTGTACAAGACTCTATACCATGTCAAGGGGCTGGACGATTGAACAATGAGCTGCCTTTCAGAGATGATTCTGGTATAGTCATAGTGCATTCTATGAGGGAGGAAAGCAGACTCATCAAAAGCAGACCTCACTCTAAGACAAAAGAAATAGAGATGAAAAGTAGCAAAGTGCAACTGATGATACTACATGATAATACAACTGAGAACGAGGGTAAATATACAAAGTTAACTGAGAAAGGAAATAATATGGGCAAGAATACTGAGAGAGACAACCTAAATAAAAATGTAGAATTTTTCTGCAGGCATGTAAATATTAAAAGGCTGGTAAAAGGTTGAGACCAAACCACAAAGGGGGTATACATATAGAGGTAGAAAATATGGCTGAGGTACTAAACAGATTACCTCATTTTATCAAATAAAGGATATGATGCTTCTGAAGTCAAGGAAGTAGGGAAGTTGTTAAAATACAGCATGAGACAATATGCTAAAATTGATAAAGATGATCTAAAAGGTAGGCTTCACGTTTGGAGTTGATATACCAGATTCAGATATGTGAGGCTGAGAACATTGAGGGAAATAAGGGTGGAAGTTGGTGGTAAATGGGCCATAATCTTCCTGTTTTCTACAGATAGGGGTGATTGGTACCAGAGGACTGGAGAGTTGCATATGTTACAGCTTTTCTCTAGAAAAGATATAATGATAAACACAGTAACCACAGGCCAGTCAGTATAACCTCGAGGATTGGAAGTTTTTAACAAATAATTACCTGAGGAAAATTAGGGGTCACTTGGAAAAATGTAGATGAATTAATAAATGCAGGCATTGATATCTTAAAAGTAAGTTATGCTTATCTAAAAAAGGAAAGGCTGAAGAAATTTAACAGGTCTGGCAGTGTCTGTGCAGAAAGAAAGAGTTAATGTTAGTCCAGTTCTGAAGCGTAATCATGGACTGAAAATGTTATCTCCAACACAGTTCTGAAGAAGAGAATTAGCAGACTTGAAACGTTAACTCTATTTCTCTTCTTACAGATGCTGCTAGACCTGACGGGTTTCTCCAGAATTTTCTGCTTTTATTTTAGACTTCCAACATCTGCAGTATTTTGCTTTTATTTGGCGTTTAACTAACTTGATTGAGTTTTTGTTCTTGGATGAGGTAACAGAGAAAGTTGATGAGTATTATATATCTAATGTGGTGTGGATAGGCTTCCAGCAGGAATTTGATAAAATGTCACATAATATACAGGCTAGTTGAAGCTTGCAGAAAAATTAAGAGGAATAACATGGATACAAACTTCAGGAAATAGAACATTGCGGAAGTAGTTCATTTCAAACTGGACTTAAGTACATAGTGTGTTTTCTCAGGCCTTGGAACTAGGATCCCTGCTTTTCTTAATGAACAATAATGACCTATTCTTGCATACAATTTCACTTGCAGATGGTATTAAATTTGAAAATGTAGAAAGGATAATGATAGAATTCAAGAGGACACAATTGGAGAGGTAGGCAGACATGGGGTAAATAAAATTTAATGTGGACAAGAGTGAATTTATTTTGTAGGAAGAATGATAAATGTCAATAAATAAAGGATACAATTCTAAAGGGGGCTACATGGACAGAGACGGAGGGTATATGTGCATAAATCATGCAAGATAGTAGCACGGATTGATAAGCGATTAAAAAGGTCGACCAGGCTGGGCTAATTTCCATTGTTGCTTAGGAGTGTGAATGGTGACTTGATTGAAGTGTACAAAATCTCGAGTGCATTGACACAATGGACATGGAAAGGATGTTTCCTCTTGTGGGTAAGTTCAAGACTAGGTGTCAGATCACAAGTTTTAAAATTAGGATTGCCATTTTGTAGAACAGATCTGAGGAGAATTATTTTTCTTTTAAAGGGTTGTGTGACTAGAACTCTAGTTCAGAGGGGGTGATTGAATCAGTTTATGAGTGATGGATGGATGATTGAAAACAGAAAAAGCTGGAAATCACACATGGTCAAGTAGCATCCGTGGAAAGAGAGCAAACTCACGTTTTGAGTCTAGATGACTCTTCATCAGTGCTGACAAGCATGGAGGGGGCAGGAAATATGCAATAGTGTGGGGTGAACTGCAAGTGGAGGAAGGGTGCTGTCAGTGCAGATTAAATGATCAGAATAGATCATATGGATAGATTATTATTAGGCAAAGGAATCAAAGGTTATTGGGGTGGTTGGATATGTGAAATTTGAAACATAAGCACTTCATCTATGACCTTATTGAATAGTGGAACAGGCTTGAGTGGCTGAATGGTTTGATTTTGTTCTTATTTAATAGGTTTGTAAGCAACAAGATACAAATATTCAGAAATAGAGACATAGTGTACAAAAAGCAAGGATGGGTATGGCTTAGTCTCAAGTGGAGTGTTTTGTCCAGTGTGATGGCTTTCAAGAGGGTGCAGAAAAGATTTACTGTTTTAGGACTTCAATTATTGGAGGGATTAGAGAAGCCGGGCTTGTTCTCCTTTGAGAAGATTGAGAAGTGATTTTACAGAAGTATTCAATATCATGAGTAATCGAGACAAAGTAAGTAGAACAAAACTGTACCAACTGGAGATAATGGGAACTGCAGATGCTGGAGAATCTGAGACAACAAAGTATGGAGCTGGATGAACACAGCAGGCCAAGAAGGGTCTAGGCCCGAAACGTCAGCTTTTGTGCTCCTGAGATGCTGCTTGACCTGCTGTGTTCATCCAGCTCCACATTTTGTTGTACCAATTGGATTAAGAACAAAGAACAAGAAAGCATAGATTTACAGTAACTGGCCAAAGAATTGACAAGGGGGGTTAGTGCAAAGTTTGATTGGGCTCTGGAATTGCCCAAGGCTGGCAGAAGGCTTTCAGGGTGCAATATGATAATCACTTGAAGAGAAAATTTACAGGGCTACAGGGAAAGGATGGAGGAATGGGAAATAGCTAAATTGCTCTCGCAGAGAGCCAACATGACATCAACTGTTTTGGCCCTTCAGTGCTTTAAGAAATCCATGATTCTAGGATGCCAGGATGTTTTTCAACAAGAGGAACATGTTAGACACTCTGACTGGTACAGGCAACATTTCAGTATCAATTCAAGGTACAGCTGAATGTAGACAGTGCTTTTCTGTTATAAATGGATGGGCTGAATGTCCATGCTCATGTGTACCTGCCTGATGATTTCTGATCATATGAAGCAATGGCAGCTCCTTGTGGTGAGTAACAGCAATGCTGCAAATTAAGAGTTCTTGGCACCATTGTTGTATTTAGCTGAGATTTCCAAGACACAAAAGGAAATGGGAAAAAATGCCAACCTTGGTTACATTTGCCATCATCCTTCAGTTTCCTTCAGGAAAACACCAAGTGGATCATGAATTTTTCCAAGTCCAGAATAACATTTTTATTAATGGGAAGGCAGCAGACCTTTATCCACTAGCATGCATTGATTTTCATGTTCGTTTTTAAAAGTGTTATTCCTGAGAGATTATTCTCACAAACATTCAGCAGAGACTTGATCAGAATAAAGCAGATTGCAGACTTAACATGGTTCACAAGTATCAACTGACATTAGGGTAGAAAATATGCTGAATTTTTGCTTCAGCAGAATGTTATCCCCGTTCTTTGAGGGCTGCCTGAGTTTTCTCAAAATTAAATTGTAACAATACTGCTGTACAGGGGAAATTGTGGTGCCTAAACTCTTTATCTCGTCTGTACAAAGGTTTCAGCTGTGCCTCCGTGGTAACATTTTTGGTATTGCATGAGAATGGTGTGGGTTTAACTCCCATTCTCCCAACTTGAGCACTTAATAATGAAAACTTGCATTCATATAGCATCTTTCACATTTGCTGGGTG
This sequence comes from Stegostoma tigrinum, assembly GCF_030684315.1. Classification (NCBI taxonomy): domain Eukaryota; kingdom Metazoa; phylum Chordata; class Chondrichthyes; order Orectolobiformes; family Stegostomatidae; genus Stegostoma; species Stegostoma tigrinum. The sequence continues at coordinate 41,518,836 of NC_081374.1, read as the reverse complement.
TCTGAAGCATTTTACAGCTTTTAAGGATCTTTAATGTGCTGTTGCAACACAGGAAATACAGTACAGCTAGGTTACTTGAGAATAGCAAATTACTGCAAATGGCAATGATACTGTAATGTTGACTGAGGGACAAATGCTGTCAGGCCACAGGAGCTCTTTTAGCCCCACCCATGAAGGCTGACAGGACTTAGTTAAATCTCATCTGAAAGCTACCTCAGAGTGCAGAATGTTATCAGGAACAAAAACAATTGCTGGAAAAGTGCAGCAGGTCTGGCAGCATCTTCGAGGAAAAATCAGAGTTAAACGTTTTGTGTCCAGGGAACCCCCCCCCCCCCACCAGAACTGTCAGACCTGTGGAGCTTTTCCAGCAACATCTGTTTCTGATTTACAGTATTCACAGTTCTTTCAGCTTTTATTCAGATGTTCTCAGTGTGGTGCTACAACATCTGACTAGAGATGTGGGGTTTGTACCCACAATCTTCTGACTCAATGGCGAAACAGTGAACATAATCTAGAAGGACACTTCAGTACAGCACACACAGTGGTGCATGCATCAGTGGTGCCACTTTGAATAAAGCCATAGCTTCATTTGCTCTGTCAGGTAAATGCAAAAGAACTAGTAGTATTATTTTGAAGGAATCAATATCAGTAAAACATATCACATCATTGAGATTGTGAAGCTGTGTTCTACAACACAACAGCAAAGATATTTGAGAAGTAATTGGTTGTGAAGCATTTCTGGGCTTCTTAATGGGAGGGTATGAAAGGCCTGTGTGACTGGGAAGGCCGGGGGGGGGGGGGGGGGGGGGGAGAAGCTGTTTAATACACAGTGTTTTTAAGTAAAAAGCACTTACTTTTCCATTAGGTTTTTAGGTCAGCATCAAGCCTACAAGATTAGGCAGTTAGGCCACTTTTATTATTTAAAAAAAAATTGCAATTTAAAAAAGGGACCTCACAGCTGTTAGCCTTCAGGCAAAGCTCCGTGGAAGCTGTTGCTACGTTGGAGCTTGCAACCATAAAACTTTGGCTGCCTGGGAGTCATGGCTATCACTTTGGGAATCCATGACCTATCAAGATAAGGGAGCAGTTGCATGGGACCAACATCATCTCAAGCTCCTCTTGGAGTCAACTCAACTTATACATACATCCAGCCTTGCTGGAGCTCCCTATCTAAAACTTGGAAGTAATTTCACCACATGGACTGTAAAAATTCAAGGCAACTCACTAACACCATCTCAAGGGCAATAAATCATGAATAATAAATGCTGCAAGGCCCACATTTCAAAGATAAATAAACAAACACAGCTGCTTGTAACATGCTACACACTAGTTACACAAGATGAAAATCATATTTAGTCAGAAAGCAACGTACTGAAAATAGAAATGTCAGATTGACAGAGAAGGTGGTGCAGTTCTGAGGCCAGGTTGAATACTCATTGCTTTGGCAGCCATGAAAGAAACCTTATACACGTGGGCTGAAGTATATTTGTCTTGGGAATACTTGGTGCTACAAAAGGCAGAAACCTTTTATTCAAACAACAAAAATGTATACACACACACACAGTCAGTAAATTTTGTTACCTATGGCTATCCATTTCACATATTATTGTGATGAAGAATAATTGGTAAAGTGTCCACTATGATTAGATAAATCAGTTTAAAAATCTGGTAATTTACCCATTGATCTGGTGAGGAGTAAAAACCAATGTATTGTGTACCTGCAAACATGAATTTGCTGAATTAGGCTTCTGAATAAGAAAATAAGGAATATAATTTTTTATTCCCTGGTTAAGAGGCACTAAGGAATTCCAATTCATTCATAGGATTTTCCAAAATTATACTACTTTTTAAAATCCTCAATGGGTTTGTCCTCATGCAACCAACAGGCTATTGAAATCCAAGATGGGGTAATTGATTCTTGCATTCCTAATGAACTTCAACTGTCTCTCACTCACAATTCAATGTTTCCTTCAGCTTCTCAGAAATCCTATGATAATATTAGTTGATTGCACTGTTTATACTGATTCTTTCATTTTCACTTGTGGAAGAGTTTGAGTGGATCTTCTGCCTACTCTGATTTGCCAATGTCTGGGATGAGTTTTTAAGACTACCTCCATATGTTTCGAGTGCTGTTTAAGTAAGGGTGGAATTCTCCACTAGCTGGATGCTGTGGCAGGCCTAAGTAACATTCTGCCTATCACACATTTGAGCAATGTTGTGTTTGTATTTTAGTGCTGCAGTGATGCAAAAGACAGAGGTTGCACGTTACAGTGATTGGCAGATTGAATCAAACAGCATGTTCTTTCAGTTGTTTGAAATATGCAGACCACACACCAACCTGTGCTTGAAAAATGTAAAAACTGTTTGTTAATTGTGATTCCTCATTGGAATTCTTCAGGTTTTGCACAAAATTGCACAAAATGCACTTGTTACAAACTTAAGATAAACAGCTGGGGTCATAAAGTGGTGTATTTATATATACTACATAATTCTCTATTTCAAGTCCAGTGATAAGTCAAGTTTTGATATGCTGAGATTCTCCAGCACTTGCTGTTTTTGTTCCCTTACATAATTTACTAATATAATTTTCTTATCAGTAAAAATCAAGTTCTGTACTATTAAGCAACTGAATCTATCAATATTCCTTTTGAGGTAGTAATGTTAGAACAGGCTATTGTTCTGGGACATGGGTTCAAATCCCATCACGGCAGTTTATGTGATTTAAATTTAATCATTAATTCTGTAATTTAAAAATAACTTCAGTAAATGGTGACCATGGAAGAGTCATCAGTTGTTGAAAATAAAAATCCAGTTCACTGATGTCCTTGAGGGAAGGACATTTGTCCCTACCTGATAACTACATGTGACTGCAGACTCTAGAATTGGTGTCAATTCCTGATAGCCCCCTGAAATGAATGAGCAACCACTCAGTTCAACGGCAACTTGGGATGGGTGGCATATGCTGCCCTTTCCAATAAGGCCAACATTCCATGAAAATTCCCCTGGTTCTCCTTGATCAATTCTGCTCAATACATGCTTAAGTAATAAATGTTTCAAACAAGATTTTGCTTTCATAAATAAAACAAATAACTGTGGATGCTGGAGATCTGAAACAAATACTGTCCGTAATGAAGAAACTCAGGAGGACTGGCAACATCTGTGGAGAGAAAAACGGAGTCAATATTTCAAGTCCAGTGACAAGTCAAGTTTTGATATGCTGAGATTCTCCAGCACTTGCTGTTTTTGTTCCCTTTCATAAAACTGTGTTGACACTGCTTGATTGCATTATGATTTTTAAATGTCCTGCAATTAGTTCCTCAACAACAGATTCCAGTATTCTCCTAAAGACCAAGGTTAGACCAATGGCCTACAGTTTCCAGCTTTGTGTCTCACTACTTTCTTGACAGAAGGATGGTGGTTGCTGCTGACACAAAGGTAGGTAGGCAGGAAAGCAAGTTGCAAAGGGACACAAGAAGCATATAAGAAGTCACATGATCTGGAAAATTGAGTATAAATGTGGGAAACTGAAGTTGTCTATTTTGGCTGGAAGAATAAAAGAGAATTATCTAAATGGTGTTAGGTTTAGAGACCTCTCAAATGCTGATAGATCTAAGTGTCCAGGCATAGTCATTGCAATAGGTTAGCATGCAGATACAAGTAATTAGGAAAACAAGTATAATGTGATAATTTATTGAGACAGCCTTTGAATACAATAAATAGGAAGGTTATGTTTCAGTTATACAGGGCATTCATTAGACTACATTTGGACTGTGCTGTACAGAACTGAAGCCTTTATTTAGGCAAGATGCAAAAGTGATGGGATCAGTTCAGAGGTTCCAGGTATCAGATATCTTATAAGGAAAGGTTTGACAGGCTAGGGTTATGCCTCCTAGAGTTTAGAAGAGTACGAAATTGCTTGATTGGTAACATACAAGATCCTGAGGAGTCTTGATAGGCTGTTTGTGGAAGCAATGCTTCCTCCGGGGGGGAAGATTCTAAAGCTAGAGGGTCATGGTTCAAAAAGAGGGATCACCTATTTAATGGTAGCAATTAGGAGAATTTTTCTTTCTGAGGGTAGTGAAACTTGGTACTTTCTTCCACAAAAAGCAAAGGACGTACAGCCTTGTTATCAGAAAAACCAAAAGAACCGTGGATGCTGTAAATCAGGAACAAAAACAAAGTTGCTGGAAAAGCTCAGCACGTCTGGCAGCATCTGTGAAGGAGTTAACATTTTGGATCCAGTGAGTCAGAGGTTCTGAGGAAGGGTCACCAGACCCAAAATGTTAACTGTTTTCCCCTTCACAGATGCTGCCAGACCTGCTGAGCTTTTCCAGTAATTTTGTTTTTGTTCCTTGTTATCAGAAGTTGACAGGAATGTAGAGTGAGACAGTAGGAACTGCAGATGATGGAGAATCTGAGACAACAAGGTGTAGAGCTGAATGAACACAGCAGGCCAAGCAGTAACACAGGAGCAAGGCGGCTGATGTTTCGGGCCTAGACCCTTCTTCATTTCTGAAACGTCAGCCTTCTTGCTCCTCTGATGTTGCTGGGTCTGCTGTGTTCATCCAGTTCTACACCTTGTTATCTCAGGCATGTAGAGTAACCAGATCAGCCATAAACTTACTGGGCTGCAGACCACTCAATGTTCAAATGGTGAAGTGGTCATTTTTGATTCTAATTCATAAGCTCACATATTTCACTAATTTCTGGAAGCCAGAATTTAGGGAATTTGGGAAGGTTACAACTAATGTATCTAACATCTGTTAGAATCACTTTAGACTTGAGAATGCAAGCCTTCAATTCTAGAAGACCTGTCAGACTTTGGTCCCATAAGTTCCTCTGGTATATTTTCTTTTCGTAGTAAAATGTCAAGTTCCTCCTTCCCTTTTACATTTGTCTTTCTTCTTTTCGTTCACTAGTGGGACATGGGCATCACTGACTAGACAGCAGTTATTGCCTCTCTCTTGTTGTCCTCGAGAAGATGGTACTGAACTGCCTCCTTCAACTGCTGCAGTCTTCGTAACAACTGAATAGCTAGCTAGGCCATTTCAGACGGCAATTAAGGGTCAGCTGGTTCTGAAACATAGGCTAGATCAGATAAGGATGGCAGATTTCCTTTCCTTGTAGGATTTTGGCATACTTTCTGCATTTTGTACAAAAGACAAAATATTGACTAACTGTTTCTGTCAATTCCCAAATTTGTGCATGCGGATAACAATTTAGGTGGCACGTGCCAAGCACAACTGCTTTGAAAATTTAAGGCACCTTTTCCCCATTATAATTTAAATTGAGAAATCCCAACGTTGCTGCTGAATTTCAAACCTGTCTGTGCCCTACCTTCCCAGTAGCCTGGGCCCTCCTTGCTGATTACTGCCTGATAGCCAGTTTCATCTTTGTGAACAGTTCTAGAAAACATTTTGTAATGTTGAAGATTCTATAAGTAAGCTGGCGTTATTTAAAAAAAGTGTTAATAGGGATCCCTAGAGGCAGGTACAAATACAACAATTAAGAGGCATCTGGATGCATTCGTGAACAGGAAGGGTTTAAAGGAATATGGGCCATATGCTAGCACACAGATCTAGATTAACTTGTGATATCTGGTCAGCATGGACAAGTTGGTCTGCTTCCATGCATCTGGTTTGCTTGTTGGATACCAAAGTCCAATGTTTGTTTCTCAGAAACACAAGAATTACGGTAATAAAACAATTCTTGAACTTGCTTTTCACACTCTAATGAATTATCATAATATGATCAAAAGCTTAAATTACAGCTTGGATCATCATACGAACTATGTACACATCTGCTCATTGTGAAATCTGGAAAGAGAGCAAACACAGAAGCCAAGGGAATTCTCATTATATCCAATAACAAAACTTTAACATAAGTAGAGGCAGTGGAAATGTTAGTTTGTTAGCCTCTGAAAACCAAATAATTGACAATTATTCTTTCACGATATTAATTAAAACATGATATTTCAACATTGATATCCGTTCAAAGGAAAAAGATAACCGTGCCACAATTTAATTACAACACCTATTTACTCCAGGTGGCCAAATACTGTAGATATCCAAGCTTTTCACACGGCTTTGCTCACGAATTTACCAGGAAGTCTCATGGTCCTCTGGCACAATGGGTGACTTTACCTTCAACCCCGAAAGAAAATATAATCCGACAGAAGTCAATTTCTCAGAGTCGTTCTTAAGTGTAATCTAAGCATTAGCTCAAACGTGTCGAGCGAAAATTACAGCTAAAATTTTATAACTTCTCAGCAACAAGCTTCACTTTCCAACTTCATCGCATTCTCTGTCGTTAGGTTCTCAGCCACCGTATCTGTAGTTTAATACTCATTATGTACAAAACTGAATGTGCCATCAGTGTTTAAAGAGTATGAAGTAAAACACCCTGGTCACTACCTTGCAGCGATTTTAAGGGCCCCTTTCCCTGACTGTCTGACAAGGGACTGGCGGCACGTGACTCCTGCCCGCCATTTGCCGCACGTCGGTGACCCACGCAACCAACAGGAGCGCAGCGTCGACGCTCTGCCGCGTCTTGACATCTCCCACCCCTTGCTGGGCGGGTGTGCGTGCCGATGACCAATGACTAGAAGGGTTGTATCAGGCGGCAGGAGGCGGGCGCTCTCGGCCAATGAATGCTGCTGTTGGAGATGGCGGTTGGTCGGTGTCAGACAAGCTCGAGAGAGTTTTGAATGTGAGCGTGCGCGAATCGCGCGGGAGGGAGAACGAGCCAGGGAGAGAAAGGAGGAGGAAAGATGGCGGATAACAAAGGTGGAAATAATCTAGAGGCGAATGGTGTTAGTGAGAGGAGCGGCCTGCTCGACAAGGATGAGGAGAGCCGGGAGAAACCGGAGCCGGAGATTAACGCAGCGTCGGGATTGGCGACGATGATTACGGCGACGATGATTACGACGACGATAGGATCAATAACAACAACAACGCCGGCGGCACCGCTATCATCGACCACGGCAGCTGAGGGACCGGGTCCGAGCCCAGGCCTAAGTCCGGGAGCGGGTCCCGGACCAAGCCCAGGGGGAGGCCCGAGTCCGGGACCAGGCCCGAGTCCGGTGTCAGGAGCCAGTCCGGGTGCGGGCCCGGACAAAGCGGTGGCGGTCCCGGTCGCGCCTGCGGCTGCGGCCCCTGCGGAGGTGAATCTCAACCTCCTGGATGAGTGCGCCGTGTGCCGCGAAACGCTGCAAGGGAAGGAGCCCAAGCTACTGCCCTGCCTCCACTCCTTCTGTAAGCGTTGTCTGCCGGAGCCAGAGCGCCAGCTGAGTATTCCCATTCCTACCGGGGGCAATAATGCTGCGGGAAATAACGGAGATTCGCCGACTATCCAACAAGGTAAGTGTCGCCTTCCAGCCTGGGCACATGGGATCCACCCGGCCACTGCGGGCTTTACTGGCAACTTTTCCAGTTTAATACGGTCCTCTTTCGAAACATCAGATTGTCCGAAGTTACGCGTTAAACTCCTGATTGCAGTAATGTGGCAAATATTTTGTCAATTTCTAACTGTTGATTTGGTCTCTTTGCCAAACTCAAGTGTTGTAAAGGGATGCCAGAAATCTTGGTTGTCTCATTTTGTATTGAGGTTTAGATGTTATATCGACAGGGTTTCTGTTTTGCATTCTGTTTGTCTTTAGAAGTGACGATGATGTCTTTTAACGTAGTTTATTGGTTTTCCATTTGTAATGGTCAAGAGGTTCACCTTGTAAATGCAATAGAACTTCTTTTACTTAGGGGATAAAGAATCCAAATTCAAACGTACCTTAGGTTGTGAATGTTTAGACGTTTTTCCTGGACTTGCTGTTGTGCAGTATTTGCTTTAATAAGGTATATTTTTTTCAACATTATCTTCTTAGTACTCCAGCTGATATTTTAAAATTGAGACGTTAAATAGGTCAAATATCTTTTGCTGAACTGGCTTACAGATACTCGCTGCTTCCTCCCCATTAACGTATTTAAAATATAATTGAACTTAGCTGAGCAAATTATCTATTTAAAAACTTTGGCAGTTTCAGTAAGACTTTCTTTGCAGAATAACATGCTGCTATTGTAAATTTAATTCCAGCTGTTTTTGAGTCTGATGTGAGGTCTGTCTTATCTCTTTTTCAATTTAAGATGAACTCGATATCAGTCTTTACTTTTCACTTGTGTAGTTCAAGCAGAATTCACTTCAATCACTAAGAATTAGCTGTATCCTGACCAAACTATTTTTCACTCATTCAAGGTTTTTTAAAAGTTGAGTAGTGTTTAGTTATTGAACATTACTCTTCCTAGAGCCCTCTGCCTCCTTCCTCCATTTTTATAAGACGTTCTGTGATAGCTACTTGAAACATGTTTTTGAGCACTTGCTTAAGTAGCCCCTGCTGTAGCTTGGTATCTTGCTTTATTGTGTCTCTGAAGTAACATGGTATTTCTTGCATTGGAGTCACTTCATGAAAAGTTATTTCAAATATGCTACTTGTTGTTAGTGTATCAATGGGCAGAAACTGGTTTGGAAACCTTTGGCGATATCAGTTAGGTAATTGTGTAATGGCAGACAACAGGTGTAAGCCTTGCATGACAAAATACGTTTTAAAATTCTGATTAAATCCTTGTGGCTTTGGTGATTGACAAGAAAAGCTAATTAGTTATTTAGTTTTGATTTCAAGGAGTTGGGTGAAATTGTTTAATTGTTGATTTGATTTATCAGTGGGACAAGTGGCCCTCCTCTTAGCCCTCAAGAAAATGATGACTTGTGAATTGACTTGAATCAGTTGCTAGTCCAGGTCCTCTGAGTGGTGAACTTTGGGTTGTTTATGGCTGAGGGCCATGACTGGGAAGAAATTCCTTTGCATGCATGCGCGTGTAACTTCTGTGCAAAATTTTAAACTTCTGATGGGCAGAGATACATGATCTGGAATCGTCAGCAGATCCCTTTGCTGTTGTCTCTGCTGTTGTAGATGTTTTGTAATCACCCTGCTCAGATGTAATGACACGTTTCTTGAGCACATGGAACTTGGACCTCCAGCCTCGTGAACCCCGGACCCTGTGGTTATAGATTTAGGCTGAATGTCTTGCACTTGCCAAGAAATTTACTTTAGGGGCGGTCACACCGTTAATCACAGGCATTGAGTATTCACAGATATTCAACTGGGAAAGTCCTAATTAATTAAAGCCAACTTGCTGAACAAGTAAAACTGTCTACACTCCCCCTACCCAGACCAGTCCACTTGTAAATAATGCTTGTCCACTTCTAGCCCCTTCTGCAATGAAAAAAAAATGACGTCCTCGAGCATTGGGGAGATGTATTCACTTATAATCCACCGGATAAACAAATAATTGGATAATAAATGTACTCAATGATCTGATACATTTTATCTTGTTTTATTTTGAAGCATTTCATGTCAAGATTTTGAAAGGGTATACAAATTCAACATACGAATAGAAAAAAAAACATTTAGGCACTTATGAACTTAAAATGTTACATAACATTGCAAGTCCTCTAGATCAGATTGATGATTATTTCACAGTTGGCATGAAAGGGCGTGTGGTATTGGCCATTCTGCACATTCTCATCACACCTTGTTGTTCTGTTTGGTAATGTTCCTTAGATGGGATAGAAAATCCATAAACCTCCAGCACACGTGGGTAAGTGCTGTTGCAATCTCCACTGAAAGGAAGATCTGGGCTAGTATTTTCTCAGCTACTTCTCTGTTCAAAACACATTGAATATATGAATATAAACATGCAAGTCAGTTTTGATGAAACACTGTGATATGCCATAATACCTGTTACAACTGTTGACATGACAGTTAAAACCAAGTTTTGTGAGCATATCTGATCTTAAAGTAAGAAATGGCAATTACTTAGAAAAACCAAAATATTTGTTTTAAATTTTTGGGCTCCTGAAATAATCACCAAGAATTCATTTCTTGGCTGAGCAGGATTGCTGAAATGGTCTGGAAGATTTAAGTCATGTGGTAAACATGGGTATTTGGATTTGAAAAATTGGATAAGCATTTTTATAATATTGTGCTACAATTGGCTGATCAAATAAACTAAGAAGGCAAGCTATACAGATGTACCGTGCTAATCTGTGAAACTTGACAACTTCCTGTATTGAGGCAAACACAGTTTGATCATTCAAACTCAATCAGCAAATGTTTTTCTTTTCATGCAAGTTCTTCTTGGCTTTGATAGACAAACAAGATTCAGTGCTGTTGTTTCAAAAGGAATAGGGAGTTCTAGTCTTTGGGGTCACATTCTTCAGCTAACAATGCTGCCAAATTAAAACCGAGTAGCAGGTCACATTGTGGCTTTGTGTGCGCAAAATAGAGCTGAGTTTGTGTATACAAAACTATTCATATTCTGCTTTATGTATGTACTTTCCAGCAGGGTACAGCGTGGATAATAATCCTATGAGTTGGAGCTGCTCGGGCTAATTGTGGTGATCCAGCAGCCACCACATAAGATTAGGGGCTGAAAAGCAGGCCAAATTTGTGCTGAAATTGTCAACAAATGAAGCAGTACTTCACTTTTTAATTATCTTTGAGTTTTGTGCTCTGTGTTCTCAGAAGTGGGGGAATGGGGAGTGGAGGCTAAAATTCAATTTCAGTCACTGTCCTTCAGAATGGCAATTTTACTGATGGGCTTCAATATTTCAGCAATTAATTGTTCTGTGGCTGAATTTAATTATTTTAAAGGTAATGCACCAGTATCAGCACATTTACAATTGCAGTTGATGTATGCAAGTTAAATTATTGATCTAGTGTTGCAGAGAAGTGACAGTTTTTTGGTTTGTATCAACCTGTCAGAAATACACAGTAATTCAATGCTATTTGGGTCTGGTTAAATATCATCTATCAATGTGATCTTTTTATAGCCATTGTTTAAGCAGAAGTTTCTAAGGCAATCAAGTCAAGTTGGTGAGGTGAGATGGAGAGGAAGGTGTTGTGAATTACAGCTGTTCAATAGTTCTACCTTTTCCAAAAATATTTAAACTAAGGAAAATAATTCTTGAATTATCTCTATTTTATGTGCAATGTATTAATGTTTCAGTGTAGTCGTGGTAAATTTTGGAAATCTTCATCTGGCAGTGCCCTAAGGAAAGAAACATTGAACCATGCTTAGGCTACTGTATCGATAATACTGCTTTAATAGGATGTAGAGGCTTAGCACAAGTATTTTCATAACAGTGCGTACATTTGTTTTTTGTAGGGGATAAAAGATCATTTTAGTTATACAATGTGTAACTATGGTATGGACCTGTGACTGTACCACTATAGTAAATGAGCTTGCAAGGGAGGTAGTTATTGTAACAAAGCATTATGGTTTGACTGGGCAGTGTTCATGGACAACTTGCAGACGTAGATTTATTGAAATATCGTTGGGTTTCATCTAGATGATTATTTATTACCTCATTGATCATAGTGGTAATTTTGGAAAGAATTTTACTTTTGGAGGTGGGGGTGGGAATCACTTTGGAATGTTAGTGAAAATATTCCCCACACTCTTGTTTGTTAATCAAACACATGCTTCTTTACAAACAATGCAAGTATGTAGCTTAGTTGGTTGCATGACAGGTCTGTGATTCAGAATGAAGCTAATAAGTGTGGATTCAATTCCCACACTTGCTGAGATCGTCATGAAGGACACACTTCCTCAACCCCTCTCGTCGCTGAGAGGGAGCAACCAAATAGTCTGATAAGGCTATGGTAACTTTACCATTTTCATATATAATAGTGGTTCTGATTTTAAAATGTTGAACTAGGATAGATGATAACCAGAGAATTTAGAAGTTTGCCTTGTAAGTATGGATCATTTGTAGTGGTCATTTTTTTTAGAATAAAAAGTAGCCGTTGTGAGGTGCATTGAAAGGTTTTCAGTTAGGTTGCTTGCAGTTTGTAAGTGTATGAGTAATAACAGTGGGATGTTTTGGGCATTTTTTTTCTAGTGTCCGAATCATACAACACGGAAAGAGGATGCTTCAGTCCAGCTTGTCCATGCTGATCAGGTTCTCCAAACTAAACTACTCCCACTTGCCTGTGTTTGGCCCATATCCCTCCAAATCTTTCCTACCCATGTACCATTCCAAATGTTGTAACTATATCCACATCAACCACTCTGTACAACAATTCATTTCACAAACAAACCATCCTTTGTGAAAATGTTGTCCCCTCAGGTCCTTTTTAAAATCTTTCTCCTCTCCTTAAAAAATAGTCCCCTACTTTCTCCTAGCTCCTCAGCCTTGGGTAAAGACCTCTGCTATTTGCCTTATCTGTGTCCCTTTCAATTTTATAAGCCTCTCTTCAATCTCCAGTGCTTCACTGGAAGAAGTCCCAGCCTATTCAGTCTCTCCCTGTAACTCAAATCCTCCAATCCTGGCAACATCCTGCTAAATCTTTTCTGAACCCTCTCAAATTTAATAATATCGTTCCCATAGTAAGGTGACTAGAAAGATACACTGTACTCCAAACAATTCCTCACCAACATCCTGTTCCACCTCAACATGATGCCACAACTCCTGTACTCAGTGGTCTGAGCAATGAAGGCCACCACCCTGTCTACTTTCAAAGAACAATGTTCTTGAACCCTTAGGTCTCACCACCCTCTGTCTCCTACCTCAAACCAATTTGTATCCAATTGGCAAGCTCTCCCCGAATCCCTTGTGATGTAACTTTATTAATCAGTCTACTATACAGAACCTTGCTGAAGGCTTTGCTAAAATCTGTGGACGACACCTACTGCTCTGCCCTCATCAATGGTGTTGATTACATTGACAAAAATTCTACCAGTAGACAATGGTCTTGACTGTGACTAAACAAATACATCATACGCCCTTTACATTGTTACATGGATCCCGTTTTGTTTCTGAAATCCAATACCTGTGATATTACTTATAAATTTACAAATTGATGTCTTATGTTTAACAGTTTACTGTGCCACTGGTGAACTAGATCATGTGTAACTACTGAGGCAATACAACACATTGTCTAAATAATTCATCAGTATGAAGCTAGGATGTAGGAAGAGGGATCGTGCTGAATGCTGTTGCCTTCACAGGATAGAAAATAAATGGTACACAGTAGCAGAGTGCTCAGGAAAGCTCTTTGTGAACATGTGTTAGAAATTATGGTTTGCTATGTTATTTGGAATTCTTGCTATCATTGGGGTTTCTTTTTGAAAGATTTTAGATGTGTAGTATAAGTTTCAAGATACATTTATTGACAGTAAAAAGCTTTATTTTGTAAAAAATATTCCTTGTATCCTAATTCTGCAGCTCACTTGATATAATTTTTGACAATAGAAGTAATACGTTTGTATGTCTCTGGAGTTGCCAAAATTGATTAAATGGCAGAGGCATTAATGACAACTGTCTTTCAAACAGCTGTCATGAAGATGGGATTCCTTTGTATCCTGAGGAGTGGGTAGTCTTGTCACAGTGTCCTGCAATGTATAATGTTTGGAGGGTTTAAAACAAAAACAACCTTAAGTTTTCAGTGATTTGTAAAGCAGCTAAACTTGGGTAACAAACAGAAAATATAATGAGACACAATGTCAAGACCATTGTTTATCAGGTCATTAAATGCTTTCTTATCCAGCATAGGACTGTTTCTGTTTTGTACTGTACTAATAATTCTGTTTCACATTAAAGCTCTCTTGACTTGTGCACCATCATCAGATATACATCATTGAAAGTATAGCTTAAAAGGTAGAGTGGATCAACTGCAATTATAAAATAATTTTGAAATGAGTACTTAAAATGCTACCATAAGAGTTACAGTGGCTGTTGTCTTCCATCAGCTCCTTGTGCATATTTTTTTCCCCCTTGGTACTTGCCTGGGTACTTTGCTGTACCAAATCTCTATCTCTGTCTCTATCTCCAACTCTTATTCTGTTTCTACCTGTCAGTATTTCTACTTTGCTGTTGTCTCCCCAGATTTGTCAACTCCTTTTGAGGTATGTACGTACTTATTTTTGTTTCCTTTTAAGTTCCAAACTCAGCTGTATTCACTCTCTGCCAGCCTGGACTTACTGATCTTTTCTACTCAGCATGATTGCTGAGATGGCCAGTTTGTGCCCTATCAACCCTAACCAAGCAGATCAGTTATTGTTTTTGCATGTTTCCCCAATCATGCTTGGTCATTTGAAGACAAGGCTCTTGATGAATGCATCAATATTGTGACATAAATAGAAGCCTGATTGAGGGGTGCAGATAACTTCTGAATGAAGCCTCCTGGTGTCAATATTCCATTAGGTATACAAGTTTGAGAAATCATGACTGTAACTAGTTAGCTAGAATATATGCAATGACCTTAAAACAAAAGCAATAAATTAGAGTCACATAAAGATTAACCATGAAAAATGTCGTCACTACCAGCAGGAAAATGAGATACCTGAAAGAAGACATGGAGGCAACATTGATACTAAACTAAACAAAAATTGATACGAAACTAGTGCTCAGCACAGCTGACAAAAACTATAAACAATAGTTTAAGCAATAAAAGGGAGACCGAGAAAATGTCACTTGTGCGTGAAAACAAAGTGTTGATTACTTGAGATATGCTAGAAATATGCTATTCATTTGACAAGAATGGCAAAAATCTGGATAAGACACACCCCTAAAGACAGAATTGAAAGTTCTTTACTCCTAAATGTTGATGAATATTCTATTCTTGGATGTTGTTAAATATGTTTTCTTAGCCATCATTAGATTTTTTTTGAAAGTCTTCAGCATAGTCTTATTGTTCCCACGTACAATATATTGTTATCTAACTTCTAATAAATTTGCTCAGTTAGTAAATTCTTATTTTCTATGACAACCCCAAAACCTATATAATGAAGTGACATAGTGTACTTTCTAAAAGGAACTTTTGAAACGTTTGTGGCATAGCTAGTAAAGGCTTAGTAAATTAAGCAAACTATTTGGAGGATGTTTAACATTCTTGGGTAGCTTCTCTTGTGAGATGGCTATCTGAATCTTACAGACCCAGAAGTAAGCACATGTTGTATTAGCATACTGAATTATCAGGAAAATTCCCCTGATTTCAGTTTGCTTTAAGTAAGAATTAAAAGCTATAAATCACTTCCAATCACTGCATGCCTAACCCAGGGCATTGTGGCTTATCAAATCATGCCTTGAGATGTCCCTATAATCTCTAGTACTTGGGCCTCCTTTTGAGCATTCACCTTGTGCAACCACTTTCTCAACATTATTTATCTTTCTCTACCATACTGAAAATTGGTATATCTTCACTTTCTTCCCAGCCCCTGGACTGAGCTTCTTACCTTCAGTATTTTCAACCTGCATTTTAATTCGTTCTCTCTAACTGTTACTACATTTCTTGCCTGCCTTAATCTTTCCATGTACAGTTATCAAGGTCTGTAGCATGGAAAAGGCCTTTCAGCCCGTTGGGTTTGAACCGGCCAACAACAACCATCTAACTATATTCTAATTTTGTTTTCCACCTCTTGACCCTTAGCCTCTTTATGCCTTGGCTTTGCAAGTGTACATCTAAGTACAGTAAATGTTTTATTATCCAGTACCTATTAGATGAGGATTGTGTCGGTTGATCAAATATTCCGCGTATTCAAGGGGTCCACATAATCAGTCAAAACACAAAGTAATAGAAATGGAATGGAGGCGGGGTATGCACATCATTGTACTATATTGGCAACATAAATCAGTACTGGCAGAGAGCCTTGTCACTGACACACTCCACTGACTAATTGGACATTGCATTAAATCATGGTGCTGTATTCGAGGAGAAATTGGCTCAATTGAATCAATTGTTGATATTTTGGGAACTTCCAATTGAACAGTAAAGTATATTTATATTGAGGGAAAATTAAATTTAAAAATCTATAATAATTAGAATGATACAGTAAAGTTGGCAGTATTTGAGATATATCATTTTTGCTGGCTTATCAAGAGTGGGTTAAAACGAAGTTTGCTGCACAATCTAAATGTCAAGAGGGCTTCTGTCTCTACCATCCAGACAGTGAGTTTTGGATTCCCACCACACTCACGGCAGGGAGTGAATATTTCATCTCTTCCTCTCCTCCCTCCTCCTCCTTCTCCTGTCCCAGCATGCATGCGGGCACGCACGCGCGCGCGCACATGCACAGCCACCACCACCAAGTATGGATAGTTGTCCTGGAATTCATTAAAATTTTGTATTTCTACCGATATGTTATTAACTCGGGCACATAGTCTTATTCACAAACTGGGAGGTTTGCCCAAAGAGAAATTGATTAGAATCAGTCTTCACTCTGTCTTCTGTTGCATTTATATGCCAACTTTGCTAAGACTTTCTTTTTGTTTGCTTGTTGACAGTTGGCTTACATTTTAGCGTAGATTCTCAGCAGTATTTTAAACCGCATTGTATTGTGACATTTTTTAAGCACGAGGCTGTTTTATAAACCAAGTTTCCAACACACTGATAATAAGTTTATTTGTCACCCTATTTGCAAATAGTTTCTGTAATTTTAGCTTGAACGTTAGAATTTGGTACATTGTGTGTTAGCCAGACAAAAGATTACGATGTGCATACGATATATTCCAAACTCATTAGTCATTCAGGTTACTTGTACATAATTCTAGGAAACAGAGCAAATTATTACAGCAACCTTGAATGGGAAAGGGAGACATGTGAAAGGGAAAGGGAGACATGTGAAAATTACATTGCTGTGAAAATCACCCAAGATTCCTGATTTTTCAGCTGCAGCCACTGGACCACAGTGAAAGTACACCTTGCTCAGTCAGTCCATGTCCGTGAAATTTAGTGCAGGCACACGGATTGGAGATAGTTGATCAACAGTTATAAACCCATTCAGTATAAATCAATTTCATTGAGAGTCTCAAGGTGTTTGTTCCACATACATCAGGGGATTGCAATGATCTGTGGTGGTCTTAGCAATGTAATTTAGATTACTTGATTTCCTGATGTATTATTTATTTAAAACATTTCAATATGGTTAGCGTGCAATAGCTGTCATGTGGATAGTTGTTTTCTTGTGTGCTCACCTTGGTTCCTTTTTTTAAAAAAAGAATACTCCAGTCATTATAAATGGTTGAATAGCAAAGCTGGTCTTAAGATTAGCACTTTGTAAATATTTCTTAAGATAATGCTTGACCCTGAAATAGTAATCACTTCATACAGGTCTGCTAGTGTCTTTCCCTCTAATAATGCTCTGTTTCCAACTTTCTAGTGCTGGTATTTGCAGTCCTATTTCAACTTGGCCTGAGGCTGGATATTCCTAATACCTAATATCAAGTAAGGAAGAATACTGCTTGCAGTCACTTGTCACAAGACTGAGCAATGTCTATAACTTATTGGATCAATACTAAGATTGTTTCCAATGATTGGTCGAGTCTAGAACTCAGGATGAGGGGTCTGACATTTAGAAATAAAAGCAGAAATTGCTGGAAAAGCTCAGCAAGCCTGGTAGCATCTGTGGAGAGATATCAGTTGACGTTTTGGGTTGAGTGACCCTTCCTTAGAACTCTGAAGGCCCCCTCACTTCCAAAAAAATGTTTCCTTCCAGACAACTAGGAAAATAATGGACAAGGTGGTTTCCCTAATCTCACTTAAGAAATTTCTCCCAGTTCTTCCCTTTCATAGACTTCTATCTCAGTCATACTTAGACAGTCAAAACTCCTTGGTTATTACTGTGTAGTTTTTGGACATCTCTACTGATTTTGTTCCACAGTCCTCCCTTTCCTCCCTTTCCTCTGGAATGTCCCGTTAACAGCATAGTAACTTTATTGCTCAGTTCCACCCAAATCGATTACGTCCTTATTACTTTTTCAGTCTTTTCCAACTTTGCCTTCTCTATTGGTGTTCTATGTTCTTTTAATTTTGCTGAAGACTTCATACTCTTATGAGCAGCCACTGTGAAGCCATATCCCGTCACTGATGCAACGTCAAATCGTAAGATTGCTTATTGTTGACCAATCTTATTCAATACATTTGTACCTTTTTCACATATACGCATGCATTTGCCCATGATTTTGAGTTAGCGTACTGAGGAATACAGATCGTGATACTTCCTTTTTTAGTACTGTTCAATGTTCCCCTTCATGCACCTTATTCCTCACTAATACAATATACTGATGCCTATCCTCCTGTCATTTCTGTTAGACCCTCCACTGCACTGGTGGACCTCTGTGCAAGGTCACTAAATCTGTTATGCTATAATCTATTATTTTTGAATACATACTTTCTATCCCTGAACTAGTTCTTATGTTCTGCAAATCTAAAACCACCTGTGCGGCACTGTATTTCAAATCACACGTTAATCTCCTCCCTTATGTTCCTTTTTCTACTCTTAGGTGCAACATTAATGCATAGCTTGTGATTCAAGACCTTGATTTCTATAACTCCTGCTGCCTGAGTTAGTTTAGAGGCAGTTAGGCAGTTATGTGATGCAGAGTGAATTCAGCACAGTTCAATTCCTGTTCTGGCTGAGATTGCCACTTTAGAAGAATAGACTACTTCCCACTGTGTGATTTCCCTTGTAAAAGACCCCTGCACCTCCTGCCTCTTCTAACTGTTATGGATGGCCACGTCTCTACTGACCTCGCCTCAGATTACAATCCTGCTGGAAAGTTTGACCTAGGAAGCTCCCATCCTCGCTGGTCCTCCGTAATGACTACGTTTGGTTTTCAAGTTCAGAAATGCTGACTTTGAGTTGAAGCATTTGGAGATTTTTGCAACGCGCACTGCCTTCTAAGACACACAACTGGCACCACATGGCACAGGAATTTCAAGTGATGGATTTGGGTGATAGCTGAAACCTAAAACATCTTTAAGTCCTTCGTTGAATACATGAGTACTTTGTTTAAACTATTGTTCTTAATTTTGCATTTAGACCGGATGATGCCCTTATTATCAATTCACAGCTTTTATAGGTCAAACACAAAGACAGTCCTCCTGCGAGACAGTGTTCCCTCTGCAACAAGAATTAACAGCGAGGAGGCTACAAAGTGCACCGAAAATATATGCCTCGTTCCTGTTTCCCCTTTTAAAAAAAATCACTGGCAAAATATTTAAACTATATTTGGACAGGTACAAAAAGGAAATACGATAGGAAAAGTTTAGAGAGATATTGGCTAAACTCGAGCAAATGGGACTAGTTCAGTTTATGAAACCTGGTTGGTATGGACAAGTTTAGATTTTTAGATTAGATTACCTACAGTGTGGAAACAGGCCCTTCGGCCCAACAAGTCCACACTGCCTCTTGAAACATCCCACCCAGACCCATTCCCCTATAACCCACACACCCCTGAACACTACAGGCAATTTAGCATGGCCAATCCACCTAGCCTGCACATCTTTGGACTGTGGGAGGAAACCCATGCAGACACGGGGAGAATGTGCAAACTCCACATAAGTTGGGTGAAGGGCCTATTTTTATGCTGTATGGCTCTGTCACTCTATTTGGGGATGCTGGTAGTGTTTTCTTTTTAACTTGGCTTCCTTGTGGTCACACTTGCTCCATACCTGAACTGCAAACTCGCTAAACAGTTTTACCTGTGTGTTGTCTGGTGGTTTCATACCTTGAGTTTTTTGTTCAGGCAGTGCTTTACCTGCCTTCCTTTCTCCTGACTCCCTCAGGCATTCCTTCTGCAGTCTCTGGAGTTGGTGTAGGTTATTGTTCACTGGAGATAACAAGGTGTAGAGCTGGATGAACACAGCAGGCCAAGCAGCATCGGAGGAGCGGCAAAGCTGATGTTTCGGACCTAGAGCCGATGGAGTCGCTCAATAGACTGACTATTTCCTGCTCCCATAGCTTTGCGTATTCCACTAGTTTATTAATATAGTTTCCTATCTATCTACATCTAAGGTAGAATAAAGCTCAGTTTCTTGCATTTCATCGAAAATTTTTCACTTATAGAATTGTAGCATTTGATTATATCATAAATATATGCAGATTAAGGCAAGATAATATCTGATCAAATAAAATGAACAAAAGGCTGCTGGATTTTAAATTGCACTTGGTGGTTTATGCTACATTATCCACCATTTCCTTCACACTCTTTGAGCAAACCCATTATTTGCAGCAGTCCCCATTCTCAAAATCAGCAATGCCCTGGGGTCAATGTTTTCACTGATTGTAACTGTTAGACCTTGTTACGTTGGGCAAATTTACTGGTGCGTAGTCATCTGTTGTGTGAATGTAATGCTGATCACCAGACCAACAGGAGTCTGTTAAAATGAAGTATTAAATCATTTAATTCCTTCGTATAGAATTCAAATAAATGGAAAGAAAAATCTATCAATTTTAAGGCAATTAAAAAGTAAGATTGGGAGAATTAAATATGACAAACAAACTGCTGTACAATTATATTCTTTCTTGACAACTACACCTTTATCAAATGCTGGAAGATATGTTGTTCCAATTCTGTAACTATTATGCTAACTCATTAGCTTGTGTAAACTTTCACATAACTTGGCACATCTTGTACAGCAGTCCCAGTATATTTGTGTTACATTTTGTCAGCTACTTTTAAACCAATTTCAGTCCTAGATGAACAAAGACTTGTGCATTATGCGTTAACATATTTCTCTGGTTTTAAATACTGGCTTCTTTTAAGTTGGATGTGTTCTTGTTGACAGACTAGCTCCATATCCATCTTGGATAAACTTCAGCTTCCTTGAGCTAAATTACGAGTATGATATTAAAATCTCTGATTTATATATATTTTATGTTTCTTTTTAGTTTGCATTTGAATTTTGAGTTGGTAAATATGGGTTTTGTCTGAAGTTATTGATTGTCTTGAGTATTTCTTTTGACAGTTTGTGAGGGTTACTTTGGCAGTTTAGTAGTTCTGTTTCCTTTTAAAGTTTTATGAATTTGGGTGAACCATTGTGCTTTAATGTCTGTTAGAAGTTTCTGTACTTGGAGTTTTTTTGTTTGGATTGAAAGAAACACTCAGCTTCATAGGGAGAGATTATTGTTTCAGTTTTACTTTGTTTTGGAACAGTTCTGTGAAGCCCTTAATTGAGATGCGTGTATAGAGTAATGCTTATGAAAAGGGGAGAATATAGTAATACTAAATAATTTGGTGTTAAATATTGGGATAAATCCTTGAAGAGGATTGAAAGCTGAATTGTTCAAGTTCTAGTGTGATTGTTTATTTTAGAGATTACAGTCTAGGTGTTAGTCACAGTTGCAGTAAACGTTGAGGTGTGAATACTGTTGTAGACTTTCTCGCTGAGCCAGTGTGTTTGCAGATGTTTTGTCATCCTGGTAGGTAACTAGGTAACATCATCAGTGCTGCTCTGGTGAAGTGTTGGTGTTCTGTCATGCTTGTTTGTGTGCCTCTGTTTGCTGGGCTGGTTGGCATTGCTTCCGGTTTGGTTTTGCAGTGGTTTGTATATCGGGTCTGGTTCAGTTGTGTAAAAGAACAAGCTGCAGCCACACCGGGTCATCAATCGGACATGTCCCCTGATGCATGGAGGCTGCCAGAATGCAGCAGACATGCACCATTGAAATATTCAGGTAGTCTGTTCTGAATGCAGTTGGTCTGAAAATTCCAGTACAGGTCTGCCAAGTTGAAGATACAGACCAAGTCCCTCAAACTCCCAGTTCACTCTAGGCTACCTTGGACATAGCCAGGGTCCCAGTCCTTGAGTGTTGTTCAAATCTGTCCACCCTGGTCTGAGGATAATGCAGTAGTCTTCAGTGGAGCTCAGAAGAATGGGCACTTCCTCAAAGAAACATGTTGGCTTACTCTGACCAGGGCAGCATACAGTTTCAAAGTGGATTATTTGTATGTCTCGTAGGACAGTGAAACAAACAGTCTTGCACTGGTTTTTTGACTTTTAAGATCTGGCTGAAAAAGTGGGGCCAGTAGACTCTCTACCCTGCCAGAATTGCTTATGAAGTGACCTCTCCTTGCTACTCCAGAAGCTAGGTGGTTTCTTCACCCAGAGTGGTGAGGGTTTCTTGCAGGGAACAAAATGCATTCTTTCTGAACTTGAGCACTGAAATGCTCTGGACCTTGTGGCCACCTGCTGTTGTTAAGGCTAACTTATTATTCATGTGTTACAGCACTGTGCTACCATTGCAGTCTCTCTTAGTATGCAGAGAGGCATGTGAGGCTTTTATCTCCTTCAGGAGCCCACTGAAGAATGAACTGTTGGGCATTTTGGGCTGCCCAGGCAAATAAAAAGAATACTTAAATGGTTCTGGTAGTCCAAAGCCAACTGGCCTCTATCCTGACAACTGACGTTCTTATTGAGAAACTCTCAGACAACCTCCAAGATGAAGTGAGACTGTGCAGAGTGCACTTGGAAATTAATCACCTCACTGGAACTAAGCCATGCTATCCCCAGTGCCTGACTCCTCTGGGCAGTTGTCTTCTACACCCAAACCTCAGCCTGAGAGTGAGGGCCAACTGTCTTTGTTCCTTGAGAGGGCCTCATTGTTGGTGCAGAATTCCTGGAGGGTTCTGGCATATATTCCCCATCCTCAACTGATGGCCCAGTGACATCCAAAGGACAAGCAGTCAACTCTTCTGCAAATGTGGTACCTCTTCCAGTGTAGGTGCCTTACCCCACACCATCTCCCTCATTCTGGCGGTCTTTTCCACTTCCTCCCAACCCTGTCCATAAAAAAGAAGAGTTGGGGGAAAGCTTGAGCAAATGATTAGTTCAGGGAAGTCACATCTTTCATGTTGTCCTTGGCACAAGCATTGGGTTGCCTTGCTTTGGCATTGCAGGAATGGGCTCAGTGATCTTGAACATGGTGATCCAAGCTTCAGATTGAGCACCTGGCTGAAGTTTTATGGGCTTGGAACTGTCTCATGTGCATCACCAAGGGAATTTTATGCATGGGCTGGATCAATCACAGTTATGAATCACATTGGATTGAGCCCTTGAGTTGATGTGGTGGACCCAGGATTATGAAAGGGCCCAGAGCTTGCTTTTTGTGCAGGTACTCCCCTCGCACTTTACTGGCAGCTGTGTGGTAGAGGGTGCTGGTAGATCACTTGTGTGGCTTTGGATGTGGTGTTCTGGTGCAGATAGGTGCTGCAGTTCCACTGGTTGCCTGGGTAGTTTTGATGACGTTAAAGCTGCTACTCCAGCAAATGTATGGTTAGGCCTTCCTGCTGGCAACCGTGATGTCAGGGTCACTGTGGGGAACTGAGCTGTGCCCATTCCCTTGATGGTGAATAGCATAGCACACAAATCTAATGGGGACTAAAACAAACAGCAGGAGCAATCAGGAACCAAGCATCTCCAACTGTTGCACCTTACTGTTTTCACGCAGTAAATCAATGTACTCATCTTCTCTACTTAACATCTTGAGTGGCAATATCCAGCCTAGGCCTCATCCACTCAGCATATCATTGACTCCAGTCACCCACTAGCCATGGCATTCCCACCAATCATTCAAACCTGTGATGCTGATGATGTGAATTCCTGACAGTAGCTGCTACTCCTGACTAGTCCAGTATCATTGCCACAATGCCACAGCCTCCCCAGGTTTAAGTCTTGGAGGGTTGGGAAGGACAAATATCTATCCACTGGCCAATCTCTCTTCCATGTTCTATAGTTTTACCTTCAGAAGTGAAGTTTTCTTTTCCGTTTATGTATGCTTACTGCTGAACCAACTTTTATATTGATGTTCTGTTTTAAAATTCATTACTTGCCTTCCTGTCTGAACTGTATGCCATTTACTTATCATCTTTTCAGTTTTTTTTGTTTAGTTCCCTAGTCTTTTGTACAGTCTTTTCCGTTCAGAATATTTGTTTGAAATATTTTCAGCTGCTAGTTTTACGTTTGTATGCCAGTGTTGTTTCACGCTCAACTTGCCTGAGCCTTCAGTATGCATCTGTTTTAATGTGCGTGTAGTTTAGTCAGTTGCCCTCGTTCTTGAATTTTTCCTGTTCCTTTGTCATGCTGAAATAGATTATATTAACATCACTTTATCAGATGTTTCCTTAGTTTTTTTTATTTTTATTAATCTTGTTTGTTTAATCAAATTTTTCCATCTTTGTTCAACTACAGTTTGCCTAGAAAAGCACTTAAGATATTGATCTTTTTGTACTATGTGATTTTTTTTGGATTATTTCAATCCAGCATTCTTTGCTTTATTTGGAGATTGCACCCTTGTCCTCTAAGTTCATCCTCTCATCAATAATGTTCATTTTAAAATAAGTTCGTAGGATTTGGGTGTTGCTGACGAGGCTGCCATTTATTGCCCACCCCGATTGACTCAAGCACATTGCTGTGGGCCTGATGTCACCATGTCTGTCAAATGTCAGATCCCCTCCCCTAAAGGACAAAAATAAACCATGTCAACAATCAGTGATGCTCACACTAATTTTTATTGAATTCAGATTTCACCAACTGACATTGTGGAATTCAAACCCGTGTTGCCAGAGCACTAGCTTGGGATTTTTGATTACTAGTCCAGCGACACTACCACAATGCCAAGCTTCCGCTATTGTTTGAGCAAGATCTATCTATGTAACAGGTCAAGCAATGAGTGTTCAAATACTTGCTTCTAAACAGAATTGCAAACCTGGTTTTTAAAGCAGTTCCTGTTGTTTTTCAGTCTATGATCAAAAATACAGGAAAAAAAAATTGAAGACATGGTCTTTAGAGATTTGTGACCTCAACCTTTTGCTCATTCTGCATTCAGGTTTTTGTGCTCCGTGATGCTATCATCGTATCCAGTTTATTCACTATCCTTCTTTCCTCATCTCCCATTGTTTGCTCTCAAAAGAAATGAGGGATGTTTTTACTTAAGTCACTGCACAAGAGTTACAAGAGACCTTCAGACTTGAGCTGAAAAATTCCCAAATCTTGCAAGGCATTTATAAAAAAATTTTAGAATTGTTGCCAAGAGTGTGGGTTATGTTCAATAACAAATAGCCACAGACTTTCTGGGAGGAGGCAAAATTGAAACAAAATGTTCAGTTAAGGACTTCTGATTGTTTGGTTATGCTCAATCTTGAAGTCCCAGTAATTAGGAGAATGCTTATTTAAGTGTTTGTTTCACTCTTGCACAGTAAAATTTAATGTGAAATCGCATGGGCTTGTTCTTTTCAGTACTTAGGACGTCTTCAGACTTCTATTAAGTTATTGGTCTCAGTTATACTTTATTTGGGTGGCATGTTGAAAATCAAACCCAGCTGTTCACAGTCACCAGAAAGATTAAACACTTTGTAAATGTGTGCAAAATTGCTTAATTTACTTGTCCTTTAGACCCATGCTGACAGAAGGCACACATTTAGATTTTAGTATTTAACAAGAATTACTATTTAATAAAAGAGACTATAGCTTTTAATCAACAACCACAAAAAGCCAGCACGTAACTCTGCTGATTAAATCTCTCAACCTCTGGAAACTATCCCCTGTTTTCCTCCCAGCTGTAAGCTGGCAAAAAAAAGTGATAAGGGAACTGGAAAAGCAATTCAGTGGTCCCTGTTCAGGATTTACAAGATTAATTGTTGCATTGATCAGAACACTGCTTCTCAGTCTTCTTTCCTTGGATGCTTTAACTTGTTTGCAGGTGGCATTGGGTAACTTTTTCATGCTCAGAAGTCTCTGACATAATCATAAGTCACAGTTTAAAGCAATGCCAAAGGAAAAATAAACTAGCTTTCTTCAGGCTGTGTTTTGAACCGCAGAGAACAGAGATTACCCCGAACCTGTGGGGATCTGATAACGTCTTTCTAGCTTGTTCATAGCCTGAAGCTATTCAACTACCTGAGAACTAATC